>NC_086324.1:2032319-2134819 GCF_036172605.1 Pelobates fuscus | reverse complement strand
TAAAAAAACCTTTTCTTTGCCTTAGATGAAATCTCCTTTCTTCCAGCCTAAATGTGTGACCTTGTGTCCTATGTTTAGCCCTGTTTATGAATAGATTTACAGATAATGGTTTGTACTGGCTCCGAATATATTTGTATAATGTTATCATATCCCCTCTCAGGCGCGGTTTTTCCAAACTGAAGAGATTTAAATTTTTTAACCTTTCTTCATAACTAATATGCTCCATTCCTTTTATCAATTTTGTAGCTCGTCTCTGCACTTTTTCTAGTGCCATATCTTTCTTTAGAACAGGTGCCCAAAATTGCACAGCATATTCAAGGTGTGGTCTTACCAGCGATTTATAGAGGCAACATTATATTTTCATCTCGAGAATTTATGCCCCTATTTATACATGACAAAACTTTACTGGCCTTAGCAACTGTTGTCTATAACAATTCCCCAAATCCTTCTAGTGTGTGGTTATCCCTAATTCACTACCATTTAGGGTGTAAATTGCTTGTGCATTCTTAACCCCGAAGTGCATAACTTCGCATTTTTCTACATTAAATTTCATCTGCCATTTTAGTGCCTAGTCCCCCAATCTATCCAAATCCCTCTGCAGCAAAGCAATATCCTGCTCACATTTTATTACTTTACAAAGTTTTGTGTCATCTGCAAACACTGATACATGGCTTTTAATGCCCATTTCAAGATCATTTATAAATATGTTAAATAGAAGCGGTCCCAAAACAGAACCCTGAGGGACACCACTTACCACTTTTGTCCAGCTTGAAAATTTACCATTTATGACAACTCTTTGTACTCTATCCTTAAGCCAGTGTTCTACCCAAGAACAAGAATATTCATCTAGACCAATTTCTTTTAGTTTGAAGACTAACCTATTGTGAGGAACCGTATCAAATGCCTTGGCAGAATCCAAGTAGATCCCATCCACCTCAACACCCTGATCTATATTTCTACTTACTTCTTCGTAGAATGCAATTCAGTTAGTTAGTTTGACATGACCTGTGTTTCATAACACCATGCTGATTATTGCTAATAACACAGTTCTTCCCAATGAATTCCTGAATATTATCCCTTAATAGCCGTTCAAAAAATTTCCCAGTCACAGAAGTTAAGCTCACAGGTCTATAATTTCTAGGCAAGGATCTTGAACCCTTTTTAAATATAGGAACAGCCTTCCTCCAATCCTCCGGTACAATACCTGAAACAAAAGAATCTTGAAAAATTAAATACAGAGGTTCACTTATTTCCCCACTTAGCTCCTTAAGTACTCGTGGGTGGATACCGTCAGGCCCCGGAGCTTTATTCACATTCATTTTCTTTAATAGCTGTAGCACCTTGTCTCGAGTTATCCAATCACAAGTTATCTGCAAGTTTGTTGCAGCAATCATATGCATATCTCTTGCCATAGGATCCTCATTAACCCCTTAAGGACAGAGCTTCAGAAGCTTGTCTTTCACTTAATGACAACGGCATTTTTTGCTGTTTGCGTTCAACTGCAATTTGCATTTTACTAATTTATTGCACCAACGCATATTATATACCGTTTTTTAAAGGACAGAAAGGGCTTTAATTTGATGTAACATATATATACATAAATGCTTATTTATTATAAAAAAAATACAGAAAAATGCCAAAAAAAATGAAAAATGTTGAGGTTTTTTTTTACAGTTTTTGCAATAATAATATGTGCACAATTAGTGCAGGTTAAGGAAAGTAATTAAAAATAAATTCATTTAGCTGTTATGATTTACAGAATATATAATGTGTCTGGGATTTTAAGTTTTTTTTTGGTAGTTACAGGTCACAAAGCACAAGGAGTAAAATAAACTTTTAATGTGGAGCGATTTTAGAATTTGGTATGTTTGTCTTGTAAGCTTAATAGCCATAAAAGAAAACAAAATTGCCACACAAAAGTATATATTTATATAAAGTAGACACCACAGGCTATTTACCTAAGGTTGTTTTGACACTTTCTACGTAGCCATTTCACCGCCAACCTCTGCTAAATATTGGAGTAAAATTGTGTTTTTTGGGGGGTTTTGGCACACAAACTTATAACAAAGAACTTCTCATGTGTATTTTGTAAAGTTGGTGTGTGCTATTCCTGTACAAAGTTTTATTTTGTATTCAGTTACATCTGCTGAGTAAAATTACACCCCCATTGTATGTCTTTGGCACTATTTTGTGAAGCTACAGTGCCATATAGGAGACCTGTCCTTTTCAGTATTCACAGTCGAATTTTGAGAGACGGATTTAATGAGCCTATGCTTCCATTTGGGGTGTTATAGTAGTTTGTCTGTTCAAAAAAAAACACAAAGGCCTACCATTTGTAAAAGTAGACACTCCAGGGTATCTCATAAGGTGCATATTGTGCCTTAGCATGCCCCCATTTTTCCACCAATATATGCCAAAGTATGTGGTAAAAAATAATTTTGTGCATTTTTTTACATACGGATTGCATTTTTGCTGGGCATTTTGTATATTTCATATGTGCCACTAAGTTCAAAACCCCCAAATTATGCTCAGCTAAGTCTTCTGAGTAAAAAGACACCTCCAATGAATGTCTTTGGCACTATTTCGTGAAGCTACAGTGCCATATAGGAGACCAAGCCATATCAGTTTTTACCGAACTTTGAATTTTGACGCTGGGCCTATGTGCAATTTCCAAGCATCTTTGCAGGTTTTAAATTTAAACTACCCCACAAAGGCCTACCATTTCTTAAAGAAGACACCCCAGGGTATTTCAAAAGGCATATTTTGAACCTTAGCGTGGGATCATTTTTCCGCTAGCTTGTACCAGGTGTAGTGGTAATAAGCGTTTTTTTCTGCCTTTTTGACACACAAAGTGAGTTTGCACAGTATATTTTTCAAACCTTATGTGTACTACCACTGTATAATACTTTATATGTTGCTCCGCTATGTCTGCTGAGTACAGCAATACCCCCGTATGTACCTTTGCCAGGTATATGTGGATGTTGAAGGGGCACATTTGAGACGCAGCCATTCAGTTTTTTTTCTAACTTTGAAGGTTTACGCTGTGTCCATGTTCCATTTTGTAGTAGTTTAGATGGTTGGTTATTGAAACTTCCCCACAAACACATACTATTTATTAAAGAATACACCCTGGGGTAATTCAGAAGGCGTATTTTGAACCTAAGCGTGGGATCATTTTTTCTCTAGTTTCTTCCAGGTGTAGTGGTAATAAGTGTTTTTTTCTGCCTTTTGTTTTGCTTATTAATTTTTTTAAAGTTTCCTAAACTTTCTTAAAACTTTTTTTTACAGATTTAGCATTTTTCTAAGCTTTTTTTTTACGTTAACCCCTAACTAGCAGTAAGAAGCACTAACCGTAAATTCCCCATTTTCCCATAACTCCCACCCACCCCAGCTAGCAAAATATTTAATTATAAAATATTTAAATGAATTAATTAAATAAATTGAACCCCTGAGTGTTAAAAAATAAATAAAAGTTAATCCTCAGGGGTTAAAAAAAATTAGATCACAGGGAAGGGGTTAATTTTTATTTGGACTGGGTAAAGGGTTTTTATTTTTTTATTTTCCACTTAAATGTTATTAAAACTTTTTTTCCTTAATTTTTTCAACTTTTTAAAGCTTATTTTAAAACTTTTTTTAATGTTAACCCCTAGTTAGCCTAACACTAAATCCCCCAATTCCCCACTAACTTCCACCCTCCCCAGCTAGCTAAATTTATAATTTTAAAATATTTAAATTAATTAATAAAATAAATTTAAACCCTGAGGGTTAAAAAAAAAAAAGAATTAACCCTCAGGGGTTAAAAAAAAAATCAGATCATAGTAAAATGTAATCCCTGCCAATTGATCACTGTAGTCAGTGATCAATTGGCAGGGAAGGGGTTCATTTTTTATTAAAATGGGTAAAGGGGGGTGGGATTTTAATTAAACTTTATTTATTTTTTTGACAGGGGGCAGGATCACTGATGATCGGTCTCCCTGCACTTCACAGTGAACCCGGAAGTGCAGGGAGGCAGAAGGTAAGTATACACCGCACATGTGCTCGCTCTGACATGCTGTCAGAGCGGGCACATGGGCTGGGACAGCGCGAGTCGGTGCTCCCGGTCTGCCTCTAATACAGAGGCAGACCGGAGCACCATTAACCCCGCGATCGCCGCAATTGCGGTGATCTGGGGTTAATTTTAACGGGTGACGGCCGAGGTCCGTCACTCGTCGTTATGGCAATCCCCTGAGTGACGGACCTCGTCCGTCACCCGTCGTTAAGGAGTTAATATATACTGAAGAAAAATAGTTATTTAAAATTTCTGCCTTTTCCTGGTCTTCATTGACTAACAGACCCATCTCTGTTTTCAGTGTCCCTACACTTTCATTTTTTGTTTTTAGAATTGATGTACTTGGAAAAAATGCTGGGAGTTGGTTTTGCATTCTTTGGCGATCAATTTCTCTTTTTCTTGTTTAGCCACTTTGATTGCCTTTTTGCAAGTATTATTGGCTTCCTTATATCTTATATAGGATGCCTCTGATTTGACCGATTTTAAATGCTTTAAATGCCCTTTTCTTATTTTTAATCTCTTGTTTTACTTCTCTACTAAGCCACATTGGTTTTAATTAGATTTTTTTATATTTATTACCCAATGGTACATACTGAGAATTGTACCTTTCTAATATTTGTTTGAATAGTTTCCATTTATCCTCAGTGTTTTTATCACTAAGGAGTTTATGCCGATCGATATGTTGTAGAGCTGCCCTAATCTTATTGAAATTGGCTTTTTTTAAATTATACGTTTTAATATACCCCACGTGCTTATGCTTTTTTGAGTTTATTTAAAAGTTACCATATTGTGATCACTATTTCCCAAATGCTCCCCTACTTGAATGTTGGTTAAAAGATTAACATTGTTTGTTATAATGAGATCCAGACAAGCATCCTTTCTAGTTGGTGCTTGTACCAGTTGTGACATAAAGGTGTCATTTAACACATTCAAAAACCGGATTCCCTTTGCTGAAGTACTAGTCCCTCTATCCCAATTTATGTCCGGGTAATTAAAATCTCCAATAATTAACGTGTTACCCCGATTTGCAGCTTTCCCAATTTGCTCTAACAGCAGTTCTTCCTCATTAATATTTACATTTGGTGGTTTATAACATATCCCAACCAATAACGCATTTCCCTTTGTTTGCCCCAAGCAGATATCTACCCATAAAGCCTCCACATTTTCCTCGTCACACTCCACATGCCTAAGATTTGACTTTAACTCATGGCTGACATACAAACATACCCCACCACTCTCAGGGGCGTATTAGCCGCGAGGCAAACAAGGCATTTGCCTTGGGCGGCATTTTCCAGGGGGGGCGGCAAAAAAAGCCGCCCCCCAAATGCCCAAGGCAAATGTCTTGTTAGCCTTGCGGCTAACAGACATGCTGGGCTGCTGGGCGGTCGGGCGGCGCTGGTGGGCGGCTGGCGAGGGAGCACTTCCTCTGAGCTGTCTGCTCAGCTCCCTCGCGCGCCGCACAGTGAGGCTGGGAGCCGGAATATGACGTCATATTCCGCCTCCCAGCCTCACTGTGCGGCGCGCGACGGAGCTGAGCAGACAGCTCAGAGGAAGTGCTCCCTCGCCAGCCACCCACCAGGGCCGCCCAGCAGCCACTGGACCACCAGGGAAAAAAGATGACCCCCCCCCCGCCAGCATTCCCAAAGGTAAGGAGGCTGGGGGGGGTTAAAGTAAAAAAAAAAAGTGTTAATGTGAGTGAGTGTGAGTGTCTGTTGGTGAGTGTGAGTGTGTGTGTGTCTGTTAGTGAGTGTGTGTGTCTGTTAGTGAGTGAGTGTGTGTCTGTTAGTGAGTGTGAGTGTGTGTGTGTGTGTGTGTCTGTTAGTGAATGTGTGTCTGTTAGTGAGTGTGTGTGTGTCTGTTAGTGAGTGTGAGTGTGTATGTGTCTGTTAGTGTGAGTGTGTGTGTGTGTGTGTGTCTGTTAGTGAGTGTGAGTGTGTATGTGTCTGTTAGTGTGAGTGTGTGTGTCTGTTAGTGAGTGTGAGTGTGTGTCTGTTAGTGAGTGTGAGTGTGTGTGTCTGTTAGTGAGTGTGTGTGTGTGTCTGTTAGTGAGTGTGTGTGTGTGTGTGTCTGTTAGTGAGTGTGTGTGTGTCTGTTAGTATGTGTGTGTGTCTGTTAGTGTGTGTGTGTCTGTTAGTGTGTGTGTGTGTGTGTGTGTGTGTGTCTGTTAGTGTGTGTGTGTGTGTGTCTGTTAGTGTGTGTGTCTGTCTGTTAGTGTGTGTGTGTGTCTGCTAGTGTGTGTGTCTGTTAGTGTGTTTGCCTGTGAGAGTGTGTGTGTGTGTGTGTGTGTCTGCTAGTGTGTCTGTTAGTGTGTGTGTCTGTTAGTGTGTTTGCCTGTGAGTGTGTGTCTGACTGTGTGTGTGTGTGTCTGACTGTGTGTGTGTGTGTATGTTAGTGAGTGTGTGTGTCTGCTAGTTTGTGTCTGCTAGTGACTGAGTGTGTATCTGTTAGTGCGTGTCTGTTAGTGCGTGTCTGTTAGTGAGTGTGTTTGTCTGTTACTGAGTGTGAGTGTGTCTGTTAGTGTGTGTGTTTCTGTTAGCGAGTGTATGCATATCTGTCAGTGAATGTGTGTGTATTTAGAATGCGGGGCGGGGTAAAGGTTGGGTGGGGGTGGCGCGCGGGGGGATATAATACCTATTATATCGTATTGTTTAGTGTATGCTATTGCCTCTAGTTCCCCCATTTTGTTATATAGGCTCCTTGCATTAGTAAGCATACATTTAATATTACCATGAGTCACTTGTACTTTTTGTGAATTATCAATATGACATACCTCCTCTGTTCTGAGCTTCCCCCTCCCCCCATCTCCACCCCCTTTGTTCTGAGCTAAAGCCCATCTCCTTTCTATCCTATCTCCATTTTGTAGATTGCTTTCACCCTCCCCCCTACCACTAGTTTAAAATCTCCTCCAACCTTCTAGCCATCCTATCCCCCAGCACAGCAGACCCTCTTCCGTTTAGGTACAATCCATCACGACTATACAGGTTGTTAAGTTTGGAGTCCAGACCAGATTCCTTTTGGAAGCCCCTCAGCTTCAGAGGCCCCTTTGGAGGTGACCACGGGTACATATTTGAGGAGGTTTCGGATACTAATGTTACTTTAGTTACAATTCTCATGTAACTGTGAGTGTGACTGTGTGTGAGTGTCTTTATTTAACAGAATATGTGTATAACTGTGTATCTAACTGTGGGACTGCAAAAACAAATGAGAGCATTCACACATGGGCCTACATGCAATTCCTCTCACAGATATCACACACAGTCAATACACACATATATCACACACAGTCAATACACACATATATCACACACAGTCAATACACACATATATCGCACACAGTCAATACACACATATATCGCACACAGTCAATACAAACATATATCACACAAAGTCAATACACACATATATCACACACAGTCAATACACACATATATCACACACAGTCAATACAAACATATATCACACACAGTCAATACACACATATATCGCACACAGTCAATACAAACATATATCACACACAGTCAATACACACATATATCACACAAAGTCAATACACACATATATCACACACAGTCAATACACACATATATCACACACAGTCAATACAAACATATATCACACACAGTCAATACACACATATCACACACAGTCAATACACACATATCACACAAAGTCAATACACACATATATCACACACAGTCATTACACACATATATCGCACAGTCAATACACACATATATCACACACAGTCAATACACACATATATCACACACAGTCAATACACACATATCACACAAAGTCAATACACACATATATCACACACAGTCATTACACACATATATCGCACAGTCAATACACACATATATCACACACAGTCATTACACACATATATCACACACAGTCAATACACACAAATATCACACACAGTCATTACACATATATCGCACACAGTCAATACACACATATATATCACACACAGTCATTACACACATATATCACACACAGTCAATACACACAAATATCACACACAGTCATTACACATATATCACACACAGTCAATACACACATATATATCGCACACAGTCAATACATACATATATTACACACAGTCATTACACACATATATCGCACACAGTAAATACACAGATATATTGCACACAGTCAATACACACATATATCACACACAGTCAATACACACATATATCGCACACAGTAAATACACACATATATCACACACAGTAAATACACACATATATCGCACACAGTCAATACACATATATCACACACAGTCAATACACACATATATCACACACAGTCAATACACACATATATCGCACAGAGTCAATACACACATATATCGCACACAGTCATTACACACATATATCACACACAGTCAATACACACAAATATCACACACAGTCATTACACACAGTCAATACACACATATATCACACACAGTCAATACACACATATCACACACAGTCAATACACACATATATCACACACAGTCATTACAAACATATATCGCACAGTCAATACACACATATATCACACACAGTCATTACACACATATATCACACACACTCAATACACACAAATATCACACACAGTCATTACACACATATATCGCACACAGTCAATACACACATATATCACACACAGTCAATACACACATATATATCGCACACAGTCAATACATACATATATTACACACAGTCATTACACACATATATCGCACACAGTAAATACACAGATATATTGCACACAGTCAATACACACATATATCACACACAGTCAATACACACATATATCGCACACAGTAAATACACACATATATCCCACACAGTCAATACACACATATATCACACACAGTCAATACACACATATATCACACACAGTCAATACACACATATATCGCACACAGTCAATACACACATATATCGCACACAGTCATTACACACATATATCACACACAGTCAATACACACAAATATCACACACAGTCATTACACACAGTCAATACACACATATATCACACACAGTCAATACACACATATCACACAAAGTCAATACACACATATATCACACACAGTCATTACACACATATATATCGCACACAGTCAATACATACATATATTACACACAGTCATTACACACATATATCGCACACAGTAAATACACAGATATATTGCACACAGTCAATACACACATATATCACACACAGTCAATACACACATATATCGCACACAGTCAATACACACATATATCGCACACAGTCAATACACACATATAACACACACAGTCAATACACACATATATCACACACAGTCAATACACACATATATCGCACACAGTCAATACACACATATATCGCACACAGTCATTACACACATATATCACACACAGTCAATACACACAAATATCACACACAGTCATTGCACACATATATCACACACAGTCAATACACACAGTCATTACACACATATATTGCACACAGTCAATACACACAAATATCACACACAGTCAATACACACATATATCACACACAGTCAATACACACATATATCACACACAGTCAATACACACAAATATCACACACAGTCATTACACACATATATCGCACACAGTCATTACACACATATATCACACACAGTCAATACACACATATATCACACACAGTCATTACACACAAATATCACACACAGTAAATACACACATATATCGCACACAGTCAATATACACATATATCACACACAGTCAATACACACATATATCGCACACAGTCAATACACACATATATCACACACAGTCAATACACACAAATATCACACACAGTCATTACACACATATATCGCACACAGTCATTACACACATATATCACACACAGTCAATACACACATATATCACACACAGTCATTACACACAAATATCACACACAGTAAATACACACATATATCGCACACAGTCAATACACACATATCGCACACAGTCATTACACACAAATATCACACACAGTCAATACAAACATATATCGCACACAGTCATTACACACATATATCGCACACAGTCAATACACACATATATCGCACACAGTCAATAAACACAAATATCACACACAGTCATTACACACATATATTGCACACAGTCATTACACACATATATCGCACACAGTCAATACACACATATATTGCACACATTCAATACACACATATATCGCACACAGTCAATACACACATATATTGCACACATTCAATACACACATATATTGCACACATTCAATACACACATATATCGCACACAGTCAATACACACATATATCGCACACAGTCAATAAACACAAATATCACACACAGTCATTACACACATATATTGCACACAGTCATTACACACAAATATCACACACAGTAAATACACACATATATCGCACACAGTCAATACACATATATCGCACACAGTCAATACACACAAATATCACACACAGTAAATACACACATATATCGCACACAGTCAATACACATATATCGCACACAGTCATTACACACATATATCGCACACAGTCATCACACACAAATATCACACACAGTAAATACACACATATCGCACACAGTCAATACACACAAATATCACACACAGTCAATACACACATATATCGCACACAGTCATTACACACATATATCACACACAGTCAATACACACAAATATCACACACAGTAAATACACACATATATCGCACACAGTCAATACACACATATATCGCACACAGTCAATACACACATATATCGCACACAGTCATTACACACATATATCGCACACAGTCATTACACACAAATATCACACACAGTCATTACACACATATATCACACACAGTCAACACACACATATATTGCACACAGTCATTACACACAAATATCACACACAGTAAATACACACATATATCGCACACAGTCAATACACACATATATCGCACACAGTCAATACACACATATATCGCACACAGTCATTACACACATATATCACACACAGTCAATACACACAAATATCACACACAGTCATTGCACACATATATCACACACAGTCAATACACACAGTCATTACACACATATATTGCACACAGTCAATACACACAAATATCACACACAGTCAATACACACATATATCACACACAGTCAATACACACATATATCACACACAGTCAATACACACAAATATCACACACAGTCATTACACACATATATCGCACACAGTCATTACACACATATATCACACACAGTCAATACACACATATATCACACACAGTCATTACACACAAATATCACACACAGTAAATACACACATATATCGCACACAGTCAATATACACATATATCACACACAGTCAATACACACATATATCGCACACAGTCAATACACACATATATCACACACAGTCAATACACACAAATATCACACACAGTCATTACACACATATATCGCACACAGTCATTACACACATATATCACACACAGTCAATACACACATATATCACACACAGTCATTACACACAAATATCACACACAGTAAATACACACATATATCGCACACAGTCAATACACACATATCGCACACAGTCATTACACACAAATATCACACACAGTCAATACAAACATATATCGCACACAGTCATTACACACATATATCGCACACAGTCAATACACACATATATCGCACACAGTCAATAAACACAAATATCACACACAGTCATTACACACATATATTGCACACAGTCATTACACACATATATCGCACACAGTCAATACACACATATATTGCACACATTCAATACACACATATATCGCACACAGTCAATACACACATATATTGCACACATTCAATACACACATATATTGCACACATTCAATACACACATATATCGCACACAGTCAATACACACATATATCGCACACAGTCAATAAACACAAATATCACACACAGTCATTACACACATATATTGCACACAGTCATTACACACAAATATCACACACAGTAAATACACACATATATCGCACACAGTCAATACACATATATCGCACACAGTCAATACACACAAATATCACACACAGTAAATACACACATATATCGCACACAGTCAATACACATATATCGCACACAGTCATTACACACATATATCGCACACAGTCATCACACACAAATATCACACACAGTAAATACACACATATCGCACACAGTCAATACACACAAATATCACACACAGTCAATACACACATATATCGCACACAGTCATTACACACATATATCACACACAGTCAATACACACAAATATCACACACAGTAAATACACACATATATCGCACACAGTCAATACACACATATATCGCACACAGTCAATACACACATATATCGCACACAGTCATTACACACATATATCGCACACAGTCATTACACAAAAATATCACACACAGTCATTACACACATATATCACACACAGTCAACACACACATATATTGCACACAGTCATTACACACAAATATCACACACAGTAAATACACACATATATCGCACACAGTCAATACACACAAATATCACACACAGTAAATACACACATATATCGCACACAGTCAATATACACATATATCACACACAGTCAATACACACATATATCGCACACAGTCAATACACACATATATCACACACAGTCAATACACACAAATATCACACACAGTCAATACACACATATATCGCACACAGTCAATACACACATATATTGCACACAGTCAATACACACATATATCGCACACAGTCAATACACAGATATATCACACACAGTCATTACACACAAATATCACACACAGTCAATACACACATATCGCACACAGTCATTACACACAAATATCACACACAGTCAATACAAACATATATCGCACACAGTCATTACACACATATATCGCACACAGTCAATACACACATATATCGCACACAGTCAATAAACACAAATATCACACACAGTCATTACACACATATATTGCACACAGTCATTACACACATATATCGCACACAGTCAATACACACATATATTGCACACATTCAATACACACATATATCGCACACAGTCAATACACACATATATTGCACACATTCAATACACACATATATTGCACACATTCAATACACACATATATCGCACACAGTCAATACACACATATATCGCACACAGTCAATAAACACAAATATCACACACAGTCATTACACACATATATTGCACACAGTCATTACACACAAATATCACACACAGTAAATACACACATATATCGCACACAGTCAATACACATATATCGCACACAGTCAATACACACAAATATCACACACAGTAAATACACACATATATCGCACACAGTCAATACACATATATCGCACACAGTCATTACACACATATATCGCACACAGTCATCACACACAAATATCACATACAGTAAATACACACATATCGCACACAGTCAATACACACAAATATCACACACAGTCAATACACACATATATCGCACACAGTCATTACACACATATATCACACACAGTCAATACACACAAATATCACACACAGTAAATACACACATATATCGCACACAGTCAATACACACATATATCGCACACAGTCAATACACACATATATCGCACACAGTCATTACACACATATATCGCACACAGTCATTACACACAAATATCACACACAGTCATTACACACATATATCACACACAGTCAACACACACATATATTGCACACAGTCATTACACACAAATATCACACACAGTAAATACACACATATATCGCACACAGTCAATACACACAAATATCACACACAGTAAATACACACATATATCGCACACAGTCAATACACACATATCACACACAGTCAATACACACATATATCGCACACAGTCATTACACACATATATCACACACAGTCATTACACACAAATATCACACACAGTCAATACACACATATATCGCACACAGTCAATACACACATATATTGCACACAGTCAATACACACATATATCGCACACAGTCAATACACAGATATATCACACACAGTCATTACACACAAATATCACACACAGTAAATACACATATATTGCACACAGTCATTACACACATATATCACACACAGTTATTACATACATATATTGCACACAGTCATTACACACAAATATCACACACAGTCAACACACACATATATCACACACAGTCAATACACACATATATCGCACACAGTCATTACACAGATATATCGCACACAGTCATTACACACAAATATCACACACAGTAAATACACATATATTGCACACAGTCATTACACCCATGTCACACACAGTTATTACATACATATATTGCACACAGTCATTACACACAAATATCACACACAGTCAATACAGACATTTATCACACACAGTCAATACACACATATATCGCACACAGTCAATACACAGATATATCGCACACAGTCAATACACACATATATTGCACAGTCATTACACACAAATATCACACACAGTCAATATACACATATATCGCACACAGTCAATACACACAAATATCACACACAGTCATTACACATAAATATCACACACAGTAAATACACACATATATCGCACACAGTCATTACACACATATATTGCACACAGTCATTACACACATATATTGCACACAGTCATTACACCCAAATATCACACACAGTCAATACACACATATATCGCACACAGTCATTACACACATATTTTGCACACAGTCAATACACACATATATCGCACACAGTCATTACACACATATTTTGCACACAGTCAATACACACATATATTGCACACAGTCATTACACACATATATCGCACACAGTCATTACACACATATATCACACACAGTCAATACACACATATATCACACACAGTGAATACACACATATATCACACACAGTCAATACACACATATATCGCACACAGTCAATACACACATATATTGCACACAGTCATTACACACATATATTGCACAGTCATTACACACAAATATCACACACAGTCAATATACACATATATCGCACACAGTCAATACACACAAATATCACACACAGTCATTACACATAAATATCACACACAGTAAATACACACATATATCGCACACAGTCATTACACACAAATATCACACACAGTCAATACACACATATATCGCACACAGTCAATACACACATATATCGCACACAGTCAATACACACATATATCGCACACAGTCAATACACACATATATCGCACACAGTCATTACACACAAATATCACACACAGTCAATGTGAAGGATTTTTCATGTATTTGCCTGTGGACCCTCAGCTAAACCTTCTCCCTGCTGTGTAATGCCTGTGTCTATTCGGTTCAATATGTATGAAAGAAATGTATCCGTTTACCGAACGGAGACCACACACCCTCCGGTAGCAATCAGCATTAGAACACAAAGAAAACTGCAACTTAACTGCTACTAGGTGGCCGTCATTCGACATACGAACACGTGGCGAGAACAAAGGATGGCGGCCATCTTAGAACTCACGAACGCGTTCAGCGGGGCTTATGCATGGATTGCCTGGAACTAATTTCGGCACGGCAACCATGCGAACGCCCGGTCCCCATGGAAGTCCTGGATGAATACGTTCCCCTCCACGAATCAAACTGGCGTTCGGTAGATAGAATCTACCGAATGAGGGGAACGTTCACATATAACCAGCTGCACCATACGAACTGTGGTTTTCGTGTAGGTAGATGCGAACGGAGACCGGCTCTTGCTACTAATTCTATGGAACTCTAGATCGGATACCTCCACATGGAAAGCTGGTCAAACTTCCACACGATGCGACACGGAAACTACCGAACGGAAATTTGGATATATAACTACCAGTATCCTCAGCTACCCAGGGATGTTGAAATTATGTTTGTATGTTGTATAAAAAGTACTTTTCTGAAATTGTTAAAAACTGTAAATGTTCTGGCCAGCAGATAATTGAGTTGTGTACGTATATTGTTAAAACTCAATTATCTAGCCTGGCCCAGAGGAGGAGTTTTGTGTTGCATAAATTGTGAGTTCTGTGTGCCAGTAAATCAGTCTTGTTCCAGCATTAAGCTTTGGCTCATGTGTGGATTATTCGGCGATTCCAGGGATATTGCTACTCGTGAAGTATTGGGTGATTTTCTTTTATGGGAAGAAGGGAATACTTGACGGAGTAACGGATTGTACCGTCACAGTCAATACAAACAAATATCACACACAGTTAATACACACATATATCGCACACAGTACATTTTATATAGCGGATATCGATAACGATTCGCCTGAAGCAGCAGCTCTATAATGTCTGCATGTTACATTTTATATATCGGATATCGATAACGATTGGCCTGAAGCAGCAGCTCTATAATGTCTGCATGTTACATTTTATATATCGGATATCGATAACGATTCGCCTGATGCAGCAGCTCTATAATGTCCGCATGTTACATTTTATATATTGGATATCGATAACGATTCGCCTGATGCAGCAGCTCTATAATGTCTGCATGTTACATTTTATATATCGGATATCGATAACGATTCGCCTGAAGCAGCAGCTCTATAATGTCTGCATGTTACATTTTATATATCGGATATCGATAACGATTAGCCTGAAGCAGCAGCTCTATAATGTCCGCATGTTACATTTTATATATCGGATATCGATAACGATTCGCCTGATGCAGCAGCTCTATAATGTCTGCATGTTACATTTTATATATCGGATATCGATAACGATTGGCCTGATGCAGCAGCTCTATAATGTCTGCATGTTACATTTTATATATCGGATATCGATAACGATTCGCCTGAAGCAGCAGCTCTATAATGTCCGCATGTTACATTTTATATATCGGATATCGATAACGATTCGCCTGAAGCAGCAGCTCTATAATGTCCGCATGTTACATTTTATATATCGGATATCGATAACGATTAGCCTGAAGCAGCAGCTCTATAATGTCTGCATGTTACATTTTATATATCGGATATCGATAACGATTCGCCTGAAGCAGCAGCTCTATAATGTCTGCATGTTACATTTTATATAGCGGATATCGATAACGATTGGCCTGAAGCAGCAGCTCTATAATGTCTGCATGTTACATTTTATATAGCGGATATCGATAACGATTGGTCTGAAGCAGCAGCTCTATAATGTCTGCATGTTACATTTTATATATCGGATATCGATAACGATTGGCCTGAAGCAGCAGCTCTATAATGTCTGCATGTTACATTTTATATATCGGATATCGATAACGATTCGCCTGATGCAGCAGCTCTATAATGTCTGCATGTTACATTTTATATATCGGATATCGATAACGATTGGCCTGATGCAGCAGCTCTATAATGTCTGCATGTTACATTTTATATAGCGGATATCGATAACGATTGGCCTGAAGCAGCAGCTCTATAATGTCTGCATGTTACATTTTATATATCGGATATCGATAACGATTCGCCTGAAGCAGCAGCTCTATAATGTCTGCATGTTACATTTTATATATCGGATATCGATAACGATTCGCCTGAAGCAGCAGCTCTATAATGTCTGCATGTTACATTTTATATATCGGATATCGATAACGATTCGCCTGAAGCAGCAGCTCTATAATGTCTGCATGTTACATTTTATATATCGGATATCGATAACGATTCGCCTGATGCAGCAACTCTATAATGTCTGCATGTTACATTTTATATATCGGATATCGATAACGATTAGCCTGAAGCAGCAGCTCTATAATGTCCGCATGTTACATTTTATATATCGGATATCGATAACGATTCGCCTGAAGCAGCAGCTCTATAATGTCTGCATGTTACATTTTATATATCGGATATCGATAACGATTCGCCTGAAGCAGCAGCTCTATAATGTCTGCATGTTACATTTTATATATCGGATATCGATAACGATTCGCCTGATGCAGCAGCTCTATAATGTCTGCATGTTACATTTTATATATCGGATATCGATAACGATTGGCCTGATGCAGCAGCTCTATAATGTCTGCATGTTACATTTTATATATCGGATATCGATAACGATTCGCCTGAAGCAGCAGCTCTATAATGTCTGCATGTTACATTTTATATAGCGGATATCGATAACGATTCGCCTGAAGCAGCAGCTCTATAATATCTGCATGTTACATTTTATATATCGGATATCAGTAACGATTCACCTGAAGCAGCAGCTCTATAATGTCTGCATGTTACATTTTATATAGCGGATATCGATAATGATTCGCCTGAAGCAGCAGCTCTATAATGTCTGCATGTTACATTTTATATATCGGATATCGATAACGATTAGCCTGAAGCAGCAGCTCTATAATGTCTGCATGTTACATTTTATATATCGGATATCGATAACGATTCGCCTGAAGCAGCAGCTCTATAATGTCTGCATGTTACATTTTATATATCGGATATCGATAACGATTCGCCTGAAGCAGCAGCTCTATAATGTCTGCATGTTACATTTTATATAGCGGATATCGATAACGATTCGCCTGAAGCAGCAGCTCTATAATGTCTGCATGTTACATTTTATATAGCGGATATCGATAACGATTCGCCTGAAGCAGCAGCTCTATAATGTCTGCATGTTACATTTTATATAGCGGATATCGATAACGATTCGCCTGAAGCAGCAGCTCTATAATGTCCGCATGTTACATTTTATATATCGGATATCGATAACGATTGGCCTGAAGCAGCAGCTCTATAATGTCTGCATGTTACATTTTATATATCGGATATCGATAACGATTGGCCTGAAGCAGCAGCTCTATAATGTCTGCATGTTACATTTTATATATCAGATATCGATAACGATTCGCCTGAAGCAGCAGCTCTATAATGTCCGCATGTTACATTTTATATATCGGATATCGATAACGATTGGCCTGAAGCAGCAGCTCTATAATGTCTGCATGTTACATTTTATATATTGGATATCGATAACGATTCGCCTGAAGCAGCAGCTCTATAATGTCTGCATGTTACATTTTATATAGCGGATATCGATAACGATTCGCCTGAAGCAGCAGCTCTATAATGTCTGCATGTTACATTTTATATATCGGATATCGATAACGATTCGCCTGAAGCAGCAGCTCTATAATGTCTGCATGTTACATTTTATATAGCGGATATCGATAACGATTCGCCTGAAGCAGCAGCTCTATAATGTCTGCATGTTACATTTTATATAGCGGATATCGATAACGATTCGCCTGATGCAGCAGCTCTATAATGTCCGCATGTTACATTTTATATATCGGATATCGATAACGATTAGCCTGAAGCAGCAGCTCTATAATGTCTGCATGTTACATTTTATATATCGGATATCGATAACGATTCGCCTGAAGCAGCAGCTCTATAATGTCTGCATGTTACATTTTATATATCGGATATCGATAACGATTAGCCTGAAGCAGCAGCTCTATAATGTCTGCATGTTACATTTTATATATCGGATATCGATAACGATTAGCCTGAAGCAGCAGCTCTATAATGTCTGCATGTTACATTTTATATATCGGATATCGATAACGATTCGCCTGAAGCAGCAGCTCTATAATGTCTGCATGTTACATTTTATATATCGGATATCGATAACGATTCGCCTGAAGCAGCAGCTCTATAATGTCTGCATGTTACATTTTATATATCGGATATCGATAACGATTCGCCTGAAGCAGCAGCTCTATAATGTCTGCATGTTACATTTTATATAGCGGATATCGATAACGATTGGCCTGAAGCAGCAGCTCTATAATGTCTGCATGTTACATTTTATATAGCGGATATCGATAACGATTTGCCTGAAGCAGCAGCTCTATAATGTCTGCATGTTACATTTTATATATCGGATATCGATAACGATTAGCCTGAAGCAGCAGCTCTATAATGTCTGCATGTTACATTTTATATAGCGGATATCGATAACGATTCGCCTGAAGCAGCAGCTCTATAATGTCCGCATGTTACATTTTATATAGCGGATATCGATAACGATTGGCCTGAAGCAGCAGCTCTATAATGTCTGCATGTTACATTTTATATAGCGGATATCGATAACGATTCGCCTGAAGCAGCAGCTCTATAATGTCTGCATGTTACATTTTATATAGCGGATATCGATAACGATTCGCCTGAAGCAGCAGCTCTATAATGTCCGCATGTTACATTTTATATAGCGGATATCGATAACGATTGGCCTGAAGCAGCAGCTCTATAATGTCTGCATGTTACATTTTATATAGCGGATATCGATAACGATTCGCCTGAAGCAGCAGCTCTATAATGTTCGCATGTTACATTTTATATAGCGGATATCGATAACGATTCGCCTGAAGCAGCAGCTCTATAATGTCTGCATGTTACATTTTATATAGCGGATATCGATAACGATTCGCCTGAAGCAGCAGCTCTATAATGTCTGCATGTTACATTTTATATAGCGGATATCGATAGCGATTCGCCTGAAGCAGCAGCTCTATAATGTCTGCATGTTACATTTTATATATCGGATATCGATAACGATGGATAAGGAAACTGCTCAGTGGATAGATTAATTAGTGAAGTACATTGGAATAAGATCTGCTGGTGAGAGTTTACCTCCCTTCACTTCTCTATTTATGGAATCGGCCCCTGAGTGTTACTCGGAGTGGTCTGGCGGTGAGTGTCACCATATGTCAGAATAGCTATTTTTAAGGTGAAAAGCTATGTGTGATACTCAGACCGCATAATGTAGCCACAGGAATCAGTCCGGTTTCTTCTCATTACAATGTGCGCCTGATCCATCAAGTAATGACAGCTCAGGCAAATGGAAAAATTGTGACACTTGTCAGCAGCTCCAAGATCAGTGAGCGACAAAGAACTCTAATAAACCAGCTACTAAAATCCCACCGAGGAGATCACATGGGGATTCTTTAATATGGCACGATCGTCATAATAAATCTATATCTCTCAATATTTCTGCTAAGAAAAAAAAACACTCTCATTTAATGGTAATTTAAAAGTAGCAAAACTCCACAATAAAAGGATTCAAACAACCCAGGTGGATTTCTGTTTCCCTCGATGATGGTGGATTTGTGTTTCCCTCGATGATGGTGGATTTCTGTTTCCCTCGATGATGGTGGATTTGTGTTTCCCTCGATGATGGTGGATTTCTGCTTCTCTCAATGTTGGTGGATTTCTGTTTCCCTCGATGATGGTGGATATCTGCTTCTCTCGATGTTGGTGGATTTCTGTTTCCCTCGATGATGGTGGATTTCTGCTTCTCTCAATGTTGGTGGATTTCTGTTTCCCTCGATGATGGCTGATTTCTGTTTCCCTCGATGATGGTGGATATCTGCTTCTCTCGATGATGGTGGATTTCTGCTTCTCTCGATGATGGTGAATTTCTGCTTCTCTTGATGATGGTGGATATCTGCTTCTCTCGATGATGGTGGATTTCTGCTTCTCTCGATGATGGTGAATTTCTGCTTCTCTTGATGATGGTGGATTTGTGCTTCTCTCGATGATGGTGGATTTCTTTTTCTCTCGATGATGGTGGATTTCTGTTTCCCTCGATAATGATGGATTTCTGCTTCTCTCGATGATGGTGGATTTCTGTTTCCCTCAATGATGGTGGATTTCTGCTTCCCTCGATGATGGTGGATTTCTGCTTCTCTCGATGATGGTGGATTTCTGCTTCTCTTAATGTTGGTGAATTTCTGCTTTTCTCGATCATGTTGGATTTCAGCTTCTGTCAATGATGGTGGATTTCTGTTTCCCTCGATGTTGGTGGATTTCTGCTTCTCTCGATGATGGTGGATTTCTGTACTGTGGTATGGTCAACCGTATTCCATTGACTGTGACCAAGATCCGGCCATTGCTGAACTTCCCAATTACTGGGCATATATTGCATGCTTTACAAATCAGCCAGCGCAGCAAGAAGCCTCTGTATGCTCCGCTGCTCTGAGACTGACCTGGAAGCCACAGATATTACATGACTTAGCTGATAGGTTAGGGTTAGTTATCAGGAGTTATCTAGAGTTACATTTAGCAAGGGTTAGCGAGGTTTAAAATAGCAAGAGTTAGGAATAACTAGCCTTTTGATTAGGGATAACAAGAGATAGTTTGGTTTATGGCTAAGTTAGGTTAGCTTGTAGCTAGGGTATTTTAGTTAGGTTTAGCAGAGTAGAATTAGAGTTAACTAGTGTTTGGATTAGTTAAGGCTAGGGTTAGCATGGGTTAGTGTTTAAGGGTTAGAGCTAGTGTTAGCTATAAATAGGGATAAATAAGGTCAGCAACAGTTACATTAAGCAAGATTTAGAGTTAGCTGAAGTTAAGGTTTAGAAGGGTTAAGGGTTAGTTAGAGTTAGATAAGGTTAGGATTAGAGGTTTACAATCAGGGTTTTTATTAGGTTACAATACGATTTCTATATGTTTACATAGCCCAAGGAGTTATTTAAAAGAAACTTGCAGCCAGAATGCCCTCAGCCGGCGCTCTGTCTCCTCCGATGTCATCCAACGATGGGGAGGCTAATGCGCACGCACAGTAAATGCTGCAAGCACATTAGGCCCTCCCCATAGAAAAGCATTGCTTCAATGCTTTCTTATGGATATTTTACTGATGCTGGATGTCCTCACGCAGTGTCAGTTATGTCACCCAAAATCTCCAAGCAAGCAGGAAGTGCCTCTAATGGCTGTCTGATTGACAGCCACTAGAGGCAGTCTTAGTCCTGCAATGTAATTATTGTAGTTTCTCAAGCACAGTAATGAATTCCACTTAGATGGACTGTAACGCTGCACCCAGACCACCTCAATTAGCCAAAATGGTCTGGGTGCCTATAGTGTCTCTTTAAGGGTTTAGAGAAGATAAAGAATTCAAATAAAACAGTGATTTTTCTGGGAATAGTTGCATTTTCATTTTGTCATTGAGTTATGCTCAGTTAATTGGACTAATAATTCACTATTCAAAGTAGAATAATTGTCCACATCATTTCTGTGTAGAGTTCAGTATCTTTCTAACAATTCTCCCCTTAGTAAATAACCTGATAGTGTCACTTCACCAGACGGCATTTAAGGCAGTGAAAGTATTAGGACACACAGGGCCGGTGAAATGTATGTAATAAAAAAACCCTTTTCAAAATGGCCAGTAAATTAGCATATTGGTGACAAAGACTCACAGCGTCTCACATGTAATAAATAGCCCATATATTCCCCCAATGAAGATCCTAATGGAACCCTACAACAAACTATAAAGGGGGGCAGTGCTAGATTCATGTCATGTGGGTTGTTTTGAAAAGTTCCTGAGGAAGCAGGCTGAAAGCTAGCCGGATAAGAGGCATGTGTGGGTGTGGTGAGTGTAGGTGTGGTAAGAGGCATGTGTGGGTGTGGTGAGTGTAGGTGTGGTAAGAGGCATGTGTGGGCGTGGTGAGTGTAGGTGTGGTAAGAGGCATGTGTGGGTGTGGTGAGTGTAGGTGTGGTAAGAGGCATGTGTGGGCGTGGTGAGTGTAGGTGTGGTAAGAGGCATGTGTGGGTGTGGTGAGTGTAGGTGTGGTAAGAGGCATGTGTGGGCGTGGTGAGTGTAGGTGTGGTAAGAGGCATGTGTGGGTGTGGTGAGTGTAGGTGTGGTAAGAGGCATGTGTGGGCGTGGTGAGTGTAGGTGTGGTAAGAGGCATGTGTGGGCGTGGTGAGTGTAGGTGTGGTAAGAGGCATGTGTGGGTGTGGTGAGTGTAGGTGTGGTAAGAGGCATGTGTGGGCGTGGTGAGTGTAGGTGTGGTAAGAGGCATGTGTGGGTGTGGTGAGTGGTAAAGAAAGCTTCCGGGTACCTTGCTTCAGGAATTGTGTTACCAGTGCTTGCTACATGGCCAGGGCATGGATATTGATAGCATCCTTGCTGCCCTCAGGGCTGAGGGCATCCAGGATGGTAGCCGGCACCTGCAGGCCTAGCTGGCGAGGCTGCAGGGTGCCGACGTGGTTGTCGCTTCTCCTGTTAGAAGAGTACTCCAGGGGCCGGGGGGAGGAATATGACCCCTTTAGCGGGCTCGGGCCGGGCGCCATGCGGTCGCGAGCAGGGGTAGTGTGGCCCTGTCTGCTTTTGCTGCCCCAGCTTCCACTTCCTTGCGGGTCTCTCACCTCCAGGACTTTGTGGGCTGTGCAGTGGATCACAGCAGCCCACCCTGCTTCTCCCGGGTCCTCAGCTGGCCTTTGCAACCTGAGCAGAAGACGTCGGGGGTGCGGTCTCCAGCCCCAGCATCCTCAGCCAGGCAGTCCTCTAGGAGGGGGAGTTTGTGGATAATTTTTTCCCTCCTCCCATTGGAAAACTTGCCACACGTGGACAAGGATGCTAAGGAGGCTGACAAGGAGCGTTTCCGATTCAGGAAAATACCGAAAACTTTTGGTAACTGGATTCGGGCTTTTTCCACCCTGGCCAGCGTGATCGGGAAAAAAGAACCAGAGAAATGCTCTTCCCTTTTTTGCTACCAGGATCTTATTTGGAATGTGTGTCGGGTCTACGGGGCTGGGATGGTGGTGGTACGACGAGCAGTTCCGCCAACGTTTGTCAGTCTGCCCTTCCATGGGCTGGGACCAAATGGACATAGGTCTGTGGCTGGCAATCATGACTCATCCAGCCTCACACCAGGGAGGAATCTCATCATTTCTCGAGGGTGCCGGCGCGGGTGCTTCGCCCGCCGCCTAGGATGGTCAGCGCAGAGAGGAATGTTGTTGGCAATACAATGACAACCAGTGCAAGTTCGACCGTGCACATAGTCCTATGCCCAAAACAGTTCCAGGGAAATCAGTGCTAACAGTCGGTCAAGTTTGGTAGTCTTTTACAGGTTTCCCTGCAGGGCCCATAGTCTGTGGACAGCTGTCCAGCAGAGAGTGGTCGCTTGGCTCCATGGCTGAGATGAGGCATTGACATCTGGCTCGGAGGACCCAACTGCCGCAACGTCTGAGCCCTGGCGAGGGATCCGCTGGGCTTCAAAGGGCAAGCCCATCGCTGCCAGCTAGGTCTGAGGCTGTGGAGGCTGGCAGGAAGCCAGGGAGCTCCGGAGTTCATGGCCAGTGTTGCTGTACGGCCGCCCCCACTGTGAGGCTGCCTGGGAGAGAGGTTGCACCATCACGGTCGGGCCGCGAAAGAACAGGACGTTCGGGCAGCGAACAGGCATCAGCAGATAGTGGTGAACAGGAGCATGGGGAAGTTGGCAAACGTTCAGGAGCATGCAAACATTCGGGCCACGAACAGCCGCGTTTGGGAGCTGCTCAGGCAGCGAACAGGTGAGGCTTCAAGTGGCAAACGGTCGGGCCGCGAACAAGCGAATGGCGGAAGTTGCGAACGTTCGGGCCGCGACCAGGTGAATGCCGTTTCCCACTAACGGGATGGGAACACAGAGGTACAACAGAAAGCTGGCGAACGTTTGGGCCGGGCTGAGAGGAGCCGTTCGGGCCGCGAACAGAATGGTATGTGTGACGATCCCTGCTGCATAGACCTGTATTGCTGGTTCGTCTGTTTGCATTGGATTCGTGGATTTCCTGTCCGTATGCTGTTGTTCGTACGTTTTCTAAAGTACCGATTGAAACTACCGAACATCGGCCACCCAGGAGAGGAGTGTGCGGCCCATTAACACCTTGACCACAAATTAGAACGTTGTGGTTAACCGCAAACACCTCTCCATTCCATTCGTACGGGTGGTCGTCGTTCGTATGCCGAACACGAGGCGGCGGCCATTTTTTACACGAGGCGAATCAGCGGTGTTCGGTGCAAAACCCATGGATCTAAAAGCGGACTCTTTATCTACCGAACACCGCTGGAGACGGCCGTCTCCCCTTCTATTCCCTTGGAGGCATGCGAACACTGGTCCGTTCGGGAGTTTCTTTCATTCGTATGAACTTACCCAGATAGCCGTCCCATGGAGATACGTTGCACGAACACTATATATTCGGTACTTCTGATTTTATGTATTTTATTGCATTTTTTGTGTTTGGTTTTAAAATGGCGATGGTTCCTATCCTCGGAGTTAATTAGGTTTCTCCCTAATTATCTCCAGGATAGGAACAGATGTATTATGGGTAAAATGGGAAGGGCTTGTGTTATAGCCACTGTGATTGGCTACTGTTTAATATATTGTACAGTCTTCCACCAGGTCCCCTAGGGGAGTGTCTACCTGGTGGAGACCTGCATAAATACTGGGCAGGTAGCCCCCATTAAACACATTACTGCTTGACCTTCAAGACGGAGCTTTGTCTTGTTTGTGGAGGGATTGACTATTGGGACAGCGTTTTCGTTTATTTCTAGCTGTGGAAGGATTTCGGATGGATTGCTGATCGGGAGTTACCGCATTCGTATGCTCCGTTCGGGAGTTTCATGATCGGTTATACTGGAATTGCATTTCTGGAGAAAGGGGATTATCGACTAAACGGCGGCTTCACTCTCCAGGCGGTGAGTGTCTTAACAGTATGGATGCAGGTGCCGGTTTGGCCCGTGAACCCAGGTTGGCACGTACGGCTGTTAAGACTGGCCAGGTATGCAGGACATCTCGGGTGACCAGGAGTTCTACTGACAAGGCAGGCTCTGCAGCAGGTGGGACAGGCGCTGGGAGTGCGGTTGGTCTAAGAGGAGCGGCGGATGATCTCAGACTCGGTGAGTTGTCCCTCATGCTGGGGGGTGCACAGTCTCAGGGCAGCGGGCAGGCGGAGAGTGCCATTGAGTTATTTGCACAGGCTACTGCAGGGTACCATGCTGTGGATAGGCGGGTCTCCCTTACCCTCGGCAGGTCACAGGAGCGGAGCATATCCCCAGGGTCGCCTCCCAGGTCGCGGTTAGGGTCGCCGGGTTGGCAGGAGTAGCCAACGGAGGGCAGCAAGGACGAGGGACCAGAGCCAGGATGAGGGCAGAAGGGCATCCACACCCCGTAAGGTGCAGGACAGGCGGTCTAGCTTCTCTACCACACGGGTGGGCTTTCAGCGCCACACTCAGGACAGGCATGTTGGGCCCATGGGGGGCGCTGGCAGGCACGGGTCGCAGGCGAGGTCTCGGAACAGTCGTAGTGACCGGGGGCACAGTTACAGCAGGGGCTCACCTTGTTAGGGTGTCAGGAGGCATGCGGAGCCAGTCAGTTTCCTCTAGCAGAGCTAGGGGGACGGGCTGAAAGCAGCAGACATGGCCTCAGGGGTCAGGATGACAGGTGGGCTGGGGACAGATCGAAGGGGTCCAGGCACGGGAGTAGGCAGGTCAGGACGCTGTCGCACGGCCCACCCACGGTTCTTTCTCGTTCCAGGTCACCAAGGCAGTCGCCCACGGTGTGGGTGAAACCTCGGGAAGGGACTTACGGCTTAAGGCACCGTCGCGTCCAGGTTTGGACATCGGTCGGAGAGATGCGGCCTTGCACAAATCCGGGGTTGGCCCCAGCGGGTGGCAGATTGGGAGTGGTGGATCCCATGGTGCCGGTGGGGGCATCGTCCGTGCTAGGAGAGGAAAGGGAGGAACTGGTTGGGGGGAGACCGGATGCAGCCCGTCAAAACATTCACGTTTTCTTTGCGGGCCCCCTGGGTTGTCACCTCAAGCCTAAGGTGAAGGAGTGGATTTTGAAGGGGGAATTCCTTGACATCTTTTCTCTTCTCCCTCTTGATGAGTATCTAGATATGAAGGAGGAGGATAGGAAAGATGCTAAGAAAGAGGAGGAGAACTGGTTGCAGGCGTTTTCTATCCTGGCCAGTGTCGTGGAGGATAAAGCCCCCGATCGATGCTCACAGCTCTTTTGTTACCTGGACGGGATTTGGGAAGCTTATCGCACGTACAGGGGCTTGGCGTGGTGGCCGTACGACGAGCAATTCAGGCAGCATTTGTCAGTTAACCCAGGGATGCAGTGGGACCAAATGGACCTGCCGCTGTGGATGAAGCACATTATGGAGCAGAGGGTGTCACCCTTTCAGTCCGGGGCCGGCGCGGGTATGGCTTCCCCCTCACCAGTCGTTCACAAGAACGGATTTTGCTGGCTGTTCCACAATAGGCAGTACAAATGGGGGGCTGCATGCCGTTACAAGCACAAATGTTCCGGGTGCAGGGGTGTGCATGGTCTTAATCGTTGTTTCAAATGAGGTAAGGCAGCTGCCACAGGGGGGTGCACCAGGGGCAGTCGGATCATCTTCTACCGCTGGGGTCGTCGCTGGTGAAAGTAGGTTGCCGTGGCAAGCAGCTACAGTATTCAGGAGGATGTGGCACTGCTGTGGGTTGGGTTCACAGAGGGGTTCATTATTCCATTCTGGGATCGGGTGGTAGTTCGTCACCTCCGTAACTTGAAGTCGGTGGAGGACTTTCCGGACGTGGTGTGGGAAAAGCTGCTGGGGAGGATGGCGGGGCCGTTTCAGGAGCCACCATTGTATGAGCTCAGGGTTTCACCATTGGGGGTAGTGCCCAAGAAGGAACCCGGTAAGTACCGGCTCGTTCATAATCTATCGTACCCGCAAGGATCGTCAGTGAATGATGATATTGACAAGTTCCTCTGCTCAGTGTCTTATGCATCATTCGAGAAAGTGGTCAAGTTGGTTTGGCGTGTGGGAAAGGGGGCTTTGCTGGCCAAGGCCGATGTGGAGGCCGCCTTTCGGCTACTGCCAATCTGCCCACAATGTCATCATCTGTTGGGCTGTTTTTTCGAGGGGCAGTTTTTCGTCGACCTCTGCCTTCGCATGGGGTGTTCCATCTCCTGTGCTTATTTAAAAAAGTTCAGCACTTTTCTGGAATGGGTGGTCAAGGTGAAGGCGGCACAAACTTTGTGGTCCATAACCTTGAAGATTTCCTTTGCATCGGTCTGGCGGGGTTGGATGGGTGTCGCATAGGATTGAGAACCCTGGAATGGGTGGGGAGTGTGGTGGGTAACAAGACAGTTGGGCCAACCACTTGTTTCTTTTTTAGGCCTGGAGAAAAATTCGGTCTGGGGTGAGTGTAAGTTGCCGAAAGACAAGTTGCTGGCGCTCCGGCAGGCAGTGGGGGAGGTGCGAGGCCAAGAAGGTTACCTTGCGGGCGCTTCAGTCACTGGTTTTGCGTGCCGGCTTATCCCCATTGGGCGGGTTTTTAACAGGTTCCTGTCCAAAGCTACTAGCGGGGTTGCTTCCACCCATCATTTCGTGCAGGTGTCGGCCACCATGAAGGCTGATTTTGGATGTCTGGGCGGTTTTTCGTCGGGATTTTAATGGTCGGGTGTACTTTCGGGAACCGGCGGTGTCTTCGCCCGACATGGAACTGTTCACGCATGCCTCGGGGAGTATTGGGTTCGGGGCGTTTTTTGCTGGGCGTTGGTGCGTAGAGCCATGACCAGAGGGGTCGAGGGCCAGCTCCCTCATTCGCAATTTAGCCTTTTTGGGTTTCTTCCCATTGGTGGTGGCATTAGCATTGTGGGGTTGCTTGTTATCTTCTTCTTCGACAATACAGCGGTGGTGGAGGCAGTAAATGGGTTGTCAGCTTCCTCTATTCCGGTCATTTGGCTGCTTTGTCGCTTTGTGTTAATTTGCATGCAGTTTAATATTGTGTTTCGTGAGCGGCATGTACTAGGGTTGCTGAATGTGGTGGCTGATTCACTTTCTCGATTTTAGTGGGACCGATTTCGGGAGGTGGCCCCGGGCGCAGAGGAGGAAGCTATGTGGTGTCCCGAAGATGTGTGGCGGCTCGGGACCTCTTGCTTGGGCGACTCATAAAGGGGTCGCTGGCGCCGTCCATTTGGGTGGCCTATGTAGTTTGAGGTGTCAAGCTCTGAGCAGTGGCGGGGGATGGATAAACAAGTTGGGGTGTAGGTTGTTTGTCCAGATGTAACATAGTTTAGTACGCTAAGAACTGTTAGGTTTGGTTAGATTTTGGTTGGTTCAAGCTTTGTCGGTAGCTCCGAACCTGGTGTGTAGGGTGTATCTTGGTATACCCCTACATGTTGGAACATGGTAAATCATGCCCACGGTGGCAATGGTTTAAGTGGTTAGATGTTATTTATGTTAATTTATTGAATATTGTTGTTTATGGGGGTTATTGTCAGGGTTAAATTCTTAAAAGAGTTTGGGCTGTGATGTTAAGTTAGATATGTTGACAATGACCCTTAATATTTTATTTATATTGTAATTATTAATAAAGCTGTGATAATTTTCCCAAACATAAGGTGTCCGAGTATCCTTGGGTTTTTGGGGGGTTGTTTGTACTGTATATGCCGAAAAGGCGACTATGCATATGTCATGTTTCTTCAATTTGTTTGTTCAAGCAAATATAGGCAAATAAGCCTCCATCAGGAATGAAAGTGAGGCATTGCACCATTTTCTGATTCTGGTAAAAGTACTTGAATGGTGCCGCTCCTTAAATGAACGTTGTGTCTGTCTGTCCTCTAAAAAGCATTATATAACGTGAAGGAGAAAATATAATCATTGAACAAACATGAGCCCCACAGCAATAAAACAGAGCCCCACAGCAATAATGATACCGGAGAAACTGACGGAAGCGAAGCACAGAGAGATGGACACAGGTTTCTTCAGGAAGGAAGAGATTCTTTATTGGATCACCGATCGGGACTCAGAGGGACTAGCGTCACCAAAATACCACAAGTTCTGAGCCCCGGACAATAGTGCAGGCTCCTTATATAGGCACATAACTCCTCCCATATTAAGCTCCACCCGCACATTCTCTTGACCAATCAATACAAATAAGAATTAACTTCCTGCTTGACCGCATGGCTTGTCCAACACAATGGAGGAGGGGAATACTACATCCTGTATTCTTGCACATGCTCCGTACACTAATGATCGTATCTTGCCTCGTGCAACCAACTGATCGATACGTCAGCATATGCACGTACACATGCCACGTGGTAATCTCGGCCTACTAAATTTATTTTTACCGAGATTCCACCACATTCCCCCCTTTGATGCCTCTTGATATTTCACAATTACTTGAGGCATCACTTAACCTTAGTTTGCATACACCGCAAGTTACCTTGAACCAGACCAGACTTAACTTATGATGTGAATCTTCAACACTCATCTTCCTGCATTGGTTCTCCCTGATCTAGAGCCTTATACTTATAAATTGCCATTATCTGTGCAGCAGCCTTCCTTTCTGCTATATTTTCTATCAGGCTTTGCACAGACCTAACTACTAAGGGTATAAGACACGGCAGGAGTAGACACAACATTAAAATCAGTAGGACTCCACCTACCACTGCCTTAAGCCCTCCAAACCACTCATACCAGCTACCAAACCAACTACTTGGATTATACCCTTTCCATACCTGAGTAGGCACATGCGCTAGTTTAACCATATGGCTAGTAAGCTCAGCTATTGCTTGCCCTTCGTCATCTATTTGAAGACAGCAATTGCTCAGGTTAAACTTCCCACATACACCTCCCTCTACTGCCAAAAGGTAATCCAAGGCTAATCTATTTTGGTAAACTGCCGTCCTCATCCTGGTATTATGCTTCGCTAGAAGATTGAGCGCTTGTGATGTCTCGTTAGTAATAATCTCAACCACCGCCTGTAATCTTATAATACGGTTGAGCATATAAATAGGGGTTCTATAACCAAAGGTACCATCCTCTGCCCACGTGGCTGGCCCATAATAATCTATGATACGCTGGGGAGGCCATTCATCATCTTCCCAGGCGCCTATCTCTATGGGTCCCCTTTTCTTCCTATGATTCACATCATACACTTTAACACCTAAAGTCTCACCTGTTTCAATCGGTAACAAGAAGAAGGATGGTTTGAGCATACCCAACACACATGCCCCTTCCCAGTCCTGTGGCAACTCCGAATAGGCTTTCTTACCACAGATCCAGTACAAATTTGCTGGGGCTCTCCAGGTAGATGTGATGGATAAATCAAACCACACATCCTTTAAATTGGCGTATCTAGCAAACGGGTTAGGTGGTTCTGAGACATTTGAAGCCGACCACCAAGTTGTATTCTTTGTATCATCATCATAAGCTTTTTGCCCTAGACAAGTTAATTCTCCTACAGAAGTGTTATACATTATTCCTTTCCTTGCTATGCAAACATAACCTATGATGGAGGTCTTTAATCTCCACTCAGATTTACCTCTAACACTCATATGAAAATCGGCTTGTGTAGATATTAGTTGGTCAACTGCCTCAGAACCGGACATTACCTCCTTTGCTTCCCAAGGCCATTGGTCTCCCATGTTAGTACCTCCACACACATAGCAGTTGGTAACATTAAGACTACCGGCAATACTTTCAGCTAAGTCAATGAACAGGTTTTTAGCATTATGGGGGATCTTATTATCTATACTCATCTCTTCATAAAAGGAATGGTATACTTGATGAGTTTGGGAGGATACCGTATCAGTCTCTATCCCTATAAACAATACTGTCCCAGGATCTAAACCCGTCCCGTATATCTGAAACCCAAATAAATTGCCATATTTGTCTAAGAACTTATCGGGGTTATTTATAAGTATATGGATGGGATTGCATTCCATAGACTTACAATATGGGCTGGTAGGCAACTTAGTCACTATCATGTCTTTGTCTACTGTCTGTCCCCAAGTCGCCCACCCCACACAAGACCAATATGGGCAAAAGTTATAGTCTTTATTTGGGCATCTAGGACTCACATATTTATTTTTACTACTGGGACAAATATATTTATCATTAGACCCATACGTCCTCTCCCATCTAAGATCCCCACATACATTCCACGGCTTTCTACCACTTGATATCGCTTTACACGCATCAAATAGCAGAACACCCGAAGAATGTACGGATTCTAACACCGTCTTATTAATTAGGGTCCCCTGAGGATCTCCATTCCTGAGAGTCAACCAAATTGTACGGGGTTGATACTCTGGACTGAAGCACCTAGGTTCTCCTACTCCTAAATGGCACACACTATAGTCTATATTTAGGTATCTACATCTCGATACATCTCCTTTACACTCGTATTGTGAATGCCAAATTAGGGTTTGGGAAATATGGTTACCTGTTCTTGTAGTCTTAATGCATACCTCACAGCTAGGAGTGTTGGTACCTCTACCTTCCTGAATATAAAAATACACATAAATAAACACTATCATCAACACATCTTTCGCCGTCATCCTCAGTCTTCGTCCGTGCGAAGGCACCTCAGCTTCCAGGATGTAAGGGCTGCAGGGAATGGAGTTCTGCTCGTCTTCACAGGAGTCCCTTCGAGACTTTCCCTGGCTTATAAACTATACGTCGGTGGGCGGACAGGCTTTATTATGGCCTTCTCACTCACGCACCAAATCCCAAAAAATAATAAAATTTGTAATCCACAATAGTTCCTCGTTACTCCGACTGAGTCGTGCGTTTTAACCGGATCTTGCAGGGATTCTCTGGATCTGCTGTAACTTGCCAAGAATCGACTGCTGCTGGTTTAACCCTGGAGTGATGTATCCACGGAGTCACTTCGGCTACTTTTATCGCTGTAGGGGTAGACAAAAGAACAACATAAGGACCTCTCCACTTGGGCCCTAACGGTACATTATTCCACTCTTTAATCCACACTTGATCTCCTGGATGATAACTATGAACTGGGGGATAAATATTCACAGGTAATCTATCTTGTACCCATTTCTGTACCTCCTCCATAGTCTTACCCAACTCTACAACCTGCTGCCGGGTAATTCCTTCTCCCAACTGACTCAAGTCCCCCCTTAAGTTACCAAGTACGGGAGGTGGTCGCCCATACATGATTTCAAAAGGAGAGAGGCCCATCCTTCTGGTAGGGGTACTGCGGATTCGCAATAAAGCTATGGGTAAGAGAACGTTCCACTTAAGTTGGGTTTCCTGACACATTTTAGCCAACTGATTCTTAATAGTTCTATTCATTCTCTCTACCTTACCAGAACTCTGGGGTCTATATGCTGTATGAAGCCTCCACTTTATACCAAGCATATGAGTCAGTTGTTGTAGGCACTGATGAACAAAAGCTGGACCATTGTCCGATCCTATAGAACAGGGTAGTCCATATCGGGGTATTATTTCTCGTAGCAGGAATCTCACAACTTCTCCTGCTTTCTCTGTACGAGTAGGACATGCTTCTACCCAGCCTGAATAGGTGCACACAATTACCAGCAGGTAACGATGTCCACCCGATTTAGGCATCACTGTAAAGTCAATTTGTAAATCGGACATGGGGAGTCCCCCCATAAACTGGACTCCTGGTGGCTTTACTGGTCCTTGTCTTGCATTATTTTTAGCACACGTTACACATCTTCGTACAATGGCCTGAGTCAAGTTGGACAATCTTGGTATGTAGAAATGTTTTCTGAGAGATTCTTCTGTGCTGTCTCTCCCAGAATGTGTCCCGTTGTGATAATTTTGGACAATTTCTACCGCTAGTGATGCTGGTATGACTATTCTTCCATCTTCTAGCTGATACCACTTGTTCTCCAAATACTTTCCTGGTTCAGTCTTTAACCACTCCTCTTCTTGAGCTGTATAAACTGGAGTCCATTGGGACAGTGGAGTTGGTATAAGAGCAGCTATATGCCCCACATATTCCTGTCTTCCTGATTCAGCAGCACGCTTAGCTGCACTATCTGCCATCCGATTTCCTTTGGTTACATCACCATCTCCTCTCAGATGCGCTCGACAATGTATGATACCGACTTCTTTCGGCTCCCACACTGCTTCCAATAGTTGTAGGATTTCAGCTGCGTACTTGATTTCTTTGCCTTCTGAATTCAGTAGTCCTCTTTCTTTATACAAAGCTCCGTGGGCATGAGTGGTTAAAAACGCATATTTGGAGTCCGTGTAGATGTTCACTCTTAAACCTTCAGCCAATTGTAACGCTCGTGCCAGTGCTATCAATTCTGCCTTTTGTGCTGATGTTCCTTTCGCCAGTGGCCGAGCTTCTATCACCTTGTCTATTGTTGTCACTGCATATCCTGCATAGCGGATCCCTTCTTTCACATAACTACTGCCGTCGGTATAATATTGAACATCGGGGTTCTGGATGGGAAAATCACGAAGATCTGGTCTACTTGAGAATACTTCATCCATTACTTCCAAACAATCATGTTGACTTTCAGTAGGTTGTGGCAAAAGGGTAGCTGGATTTAAGGTGTTTACAGTCTCTAAATGCACTCTTGGGTTTTCACACAACATTGCTTGATACTTGGTCATACGGCTGTTACTAAACCAATGATTTCCTTTGTAATCCAACAACGTCTGTACTGCATGTGGGACTCGTACATAAAGTTCTTGACCCAGAGTGAGTTTATCGGCTTCAGCTACTAGCAGGGCGGCTGCAGCTACGGCTCTTAGACAAGGTGGAAGTCCGCTGGCCACTGCATCCAATTGCTTAGACATGTAGGCAACAGGTCTTTGCCATGATCCCAAGTACTGTGTCAATACTCCCACAGCCATTCTTCTTTGCTCATGTACATACAGGTAGAATGGTCGTGTGTGATCAGGTAGACCTAATGCTGGGGCACTCATCAAAGCCTTCTTCACATCTTCAAATGCCGTTTGCTGTTCTTGGGTCCATAAGAAGGGGTCGTGCTCTGTACCTTTGATAGCTGCGTACAGAGGTTTTGCCAGTATCGCGTAGCTGGGAATCCATATCCTACAGAAGCCTGCTGCCCCCAAGAATTCTCGCACTTGTCTTCTATTCTTGGGTATCGGTATTTGGCACACAGCTTCTTTTCTCTCTGGCCCCATAATTCTTTGACCTTCAGAGATATGGAATCCCAGATATTTGACAGTTGGCAAACACAACTGAGCCTTCTTTCTAGACACCTTGTATCCTGCCTTCCAGAGAATGTGTAGTAGATCATGCGTTGCTTGCTGACAGATTTCTTTTGTAACTGCTGCTATCAACAAGTCATCTACATACTGTAACAATACACACTCTCCTGGGATGGACTCGAAATCCAGTAGATCTTGACTTAGAGCTGAACCAAATAGGGTAGGTGAATTTTTAAACCCTTGGGGCAGTCTTGTCCAGGTCATTTGGCGTTTTGAGCCCGTTACAGCGTTCTCCCATTGGAAAGCGAAAATACATTGACTTTCTGCGGCAATTCGGAGGCAAAAGAAGGCATCTTTGAGATCTAAGACTGTAAAGTAAGTAGCCCCGCCCGGAATTAAAGCAAGCAGGTTATATGGATTGGGTACAACTGGATGTATACTAACAACCGCATCATTGACTGCTCTCAAGTCCTGCACAGGTCGATACTCATCTGTACCGGGCTTTTGAACAGGCAGCAATGGGGTGTTCCAGGGGGAAGTACAGAATTTTAGGATACCATACCGTATGAACTTATCCAGATAAGATTGGATGTTCTTCTTAGCCTTCTGCGGGATGTGATATTGTCTTAGGCTCACTGGATAAACCCCAAGTTTTAGTTCAATTTTTATAGGTGGAATATTGCGGGCCAGTCCTGGTGGGTTGTTCTCTGCCCAAACTCCTGGTATGTTGAATAATGACTCATCACTCCTAGGGTTTTGGCTAGTCAACGCTGTATAAAGTCGCCACTCTTCTTCCTTTGGTACGGATAATGTCATGATACCTGAAGGTCCATTAAACTTTAAGGATGTTGTTCCATTTGGTAGGAACGTAATCTGCGCTTGTAATTTTGATAGCATATCACGTCCCAGCAATTGGACTGGACATTCAGGCATATAAAGGAATTGATGTTTTACTACGTGGCCTCCCAATGTACAGAGTCGACTTTTAAGAACCGGTTTTTCAGCACTTCTTCCAGTTGCTCCTATTACAGTAATAGTCCTTCCAGATGGAGGAGCAACTAGATTAGTCACCACTGAATGTTCAGCACCAGTGTCGATCATGAACGCACTCCTTTTTCCCCCTATTGATACATCGACCATAGGCTCCGCTCGACCAAGGGGGATGGAGCCCGGTCGGTATCAATAGTCCTCCATGACCGTGTCAGCCAATCCTACAAAGTCCCTGCCTTCTCTATCGCGGGACCTTTGCGCTGCTGGGATATACCTATCTTCCCTAACACTTCCTCTGTTCCCATTACTCCCTCTATTACCATTACTCCCTCCGGGGCCTCCTCTACCTCTCGCTCTGCCTCTAAAGTTTCCGTAACCTGCCCTGGGTTGGTCTCTCTGGTACTGCTCTCTTTGTGGACATTCGTTCCTCCAATGCCCTTCTTCCTTGCAATACGCGCACTGATTCCTACTCAAGGGCTCCCTACTCCATCTACTATCGCCTCTATCTGGGCCCCGTCTATCTACGCCTGCGATCGCTACCGCTAGCATGTCTGCCTTTCTACGCATCTTGCGCTCTTCCTCTTTCTTACTTTCTGTTTCCCTATTCATATATACCTTATTCGCTACCTCCATTAGTTGGGTGATGGACATACCCGCAAACCCTTCTAACTTCTGTAGCTTGCGCTTAATATCTCCGTAAGCTTGGCTGACAAAGGCGGAGTTCACCATTCGGGAATTATCTGCGTCTTCCGGATTAAAGGGGGTATACAAGCGGTATGCCTCCAATAATCGGTCATAAAAGACACTGGGCGCTTCATCGCTTTTCTGAATCACCTCAACTGTCTTCGACATATTAATGGCTTTCTTTCCTCCGGCTTTCATGCCAGCAATTATAGCGTCTCTATAGGCTCTGAGTTGAACCATATCAGCACCATTTACATTCCAATCGGGATCGGTGTTGGGATAATGTGTTGCGGCCCATGCTGATGGATTGGCTTGGTTTAAAGTACGGGCTTTATCCTCTAGTGCTTTAATGGCCGCTTGATTAATTCTTGTCCTTTCCTCATTGTTGAATAAAGTCATTAATAACTGCTGGCAATCAGCCCATGTCGGGTTATGTGTCTGTACTATTGAGGTGAACAGATCAGTCATAGCTTGTGGTTTCTCAGTATACGAGGAATTGTGGGTCTTCCAATTTAAGAGATCGGTTGTCGTGAACGGGACATATACAAAGACTGGGTCAGCATGTGCCATTTGGCCTGCGGCATCGATATAGGCTGGCCCAGGATTCAGACGAAGAGGCATCTGATAGTGTTTTAATTGTTGGGCACCGGTCAGTTGTCGGGTCTGTATGGGGCTACGTGGAGGGGCGTCAGTCATAGGTTCCAGTCGGGGAGAAATAGGGTATGGGGATGTGGGAGCTTGGTTTTGGGAAAAGGTTGTAAATAAAACACTTCGAGTCGAGCTAGATGAAGCTTGACCGGAAGTCTGAAGTGGCGCCAAATCAGGATATTCGGATTTAATGGGGGTTGGTTCTGATTCCGGAAGGGGAGATTTAGTACGAGAGGGGGTGGATTCTGTACTGGAGGAGGAAGCGGAAGTGGATGAGGGTAATGAGGGAAGGGTTGCAGGACTTCTTGCATTTGCGTCACTTCCTCTTAACGGAAAGTAAGGGGGCGGCAAAGGGATCTCGGACTCAGGGGGCGTGTCCAAAATGGGCCTAACACCAGTCCTAGTGGACAAACAAGTCCTAGCTACCATGAGGCGACATTGCTCCTCGTGGCATGTCTGGAGCCATTTTGGCGAGTCATTTACGGCCTGTCTCCAACAATCAATATAAGGAAACTGGCCGTAAAGTTCAGGCCTACCCGATACAGCCACGTGTAAGCGCTGTACCAGAGTTGGATCCAAACTGCCACGTGGCGGCCATGCCGCAACCAAAGTAGGCCACTCCCTAGTACACAAAGTGACCAAACGTACAGGAGACATTTTAACCCCAAAATCACATGTCTTGAATCCCTTTTTAAAATTCTTCACCATACAACCTAAGGGATCCGGAATCGTTGACTGCGACGCGCCCATACTTATCAATGGAACGTCGTTGACAACGAATACTATGCACGCGTACTATTCAACAGTCACACCCGTTTCCTCTGGCAACAGCACCACGTGGTACGGTTACCAAGTGAAACGTATACAATAACACAATAAACACTCAGGGAATTCCCGTACACACACAGCTGTTACACCAGTCACTAGATAATCAATATTATGCCCTTTGGCGTAACTATACAGTCACCCACGCTATAATTCTCTATATATGAATTACCCGTCTATAACACACCCCAGTAACATCGTCTTTTACAAATAGCGGTTACAGTACGGTTAGCATAGGTCAAAGCACAAGTTAAGGTCACAATACAATTATTAGTGGTTATGGTGTTAAACATGCAATGGACGACAATGATTAGTACTTATATACAGTGTCAGTAAATATACAGGGTTATGGTACCGTGCACTATGATACAGCAACACACTATTAACACTCTCGCTAGACGGCTGAGCTCGCGCTATCTAACAAGATATACACTTTACTAAACAATCTTTATCACATTTACAATTCCCAACTAAACTATTGGCCAGTACCTTGATGGACTACCTAAAACTATATACACCCGTTTTGGTTAGCCACACTGCCCAAGCACCACATATAGCGAGCTAGAGGACCGAATTTACACAGGCGCCTCTTAGTCGATTACTATCAAAAATCTAGTGGGTTCCAAATTTACACGCCTTCCCACTTAGCCAAGATAGGTTGAGAGCTAGCGAACCGAATTTACACAGGCGCCGCTTAGTCTCCCGGTCCCTCCGACCTAGCGAACGTAATATACACCCTAGAATGCTAGTCTAGACAAGACACCGGTGTCCGGCTAGGGCTATTTACACAGGACCCCGCCTGACTAACCAAATCAAACGGTCTGACTAAAGAGCGTTCGATTGAGCGGTGCGCCTTCGCTCCTTCCCTCCGACAGAGGGGGCAGATTCCATACACAAATAACCCCTTATGGGCCTACCGCACAATCGGTATACCCCTAGTGGGTCTGCCGTCTAAAACAGCAGTTGTCTTACCTCCTCGTTCCTGAACCTGAGTTCACACTCATCGACGGGGACACCCCAGCACTTCTCACGTAGAGGCCGATGATCTCCTGGACAACAGACCAGTGGCGCCGAGACGAAGGGAGGTCCACGCAGAAGTTCAGGGGTGCAGCCGTAGAGAACGTGGGCAAAGATAGACCGTCTCACGCCTCTGCCTCTCAGCTACCGTTTGTTACGGTTACTCTTAGGCTAGCTGAGAGCTGGACCGTTTAGTCGTCTGGACTCCTAGTTGCTGAAGAGGGGAGAGCCGAGTTCCATAGTATTCCATTCGAGTCCTGTAAGTGTGGAATCATCCCACTAGCTATAGCATAGCTAGGATACTTTTTCTACCCACAAAACGAGTCAAAGCAGCGATTTGAGGGTCAAGTAAGAACTGAGGACTGGGCTGACCAGCCTGCTTTTTATTGTGGTTACATGTAAAAAGGATACTCCCAGGGGGAGGCATAAAATCACCAATCACATATTGGGTACCTCCCACACATCTCCTCCCCTCAGATAAACAGTTAACCCAATTATACAGTACATATTTTTAACCAAGTTCTGGATGTACCCCGAAACCAGGGGGTACCCCTTTAAATCCTACACCGCTGTACAGATCTTGTTCAGGGGAGCAACATATCCGAAAACCAACCCATTCGGATGAACGGTTCAGGAGTTAGGGGTTTTCAAAGTTTTGACCGACCGCACAGACTTTCTGGCCGAAAATAGTTCCACACGTTTAGGCCTTGCGGTCGGTCTCCGTTCGGACGGTAAAACTCCACGAACCCATGGCCATCCATAGTTATCCTGGAGGTCGCTGTACTCCCCATGCGGAGAGTAATCGTCCTACCGAACGGTGGGCTGTTCGGTAGGTCCAGCACGAAGTTATGCTATCCTGGAGGTCTCAGCGGTGTTCGCCTGGGTGCGTCTCCGTTTTTAGTTCCAGACGATTGCTGGCAAACACCGCTGTTCGTACGTAAGATGGCCGCGAACACGTGCAAAGTCCCGAAATGGCGGCCACCTATACGCTTACACAAAGGATTCGTGCTGAACCATACCAACGACTGCACATAAGTCAGAAAGGCGAAAATAGCATTTAAAGGTACACAGTGCAATAAGGTTTTTGTAACAGTTTTTGTAATAGTGCTCCCTTTTTGTGGAACACTCTGGCAGACACCGTCTGACCCCTTTTCGGGGCAGACTAAGGCTGTCCAGACCGCTGGTTATGCTGGGCTGAGGTCCGTTTGTCTGGACAACCCGTCCGCATTGCCATTCTGTTTCCCGGGTCGGTAGGAAATGGTGAAATTGAAGGGTTGTAATGATAAGCTCCAACGTAATAACCTGCCGTTATCTCCAGAGACCCGGTTTAGCCACACCAATGGGTTATGGTCGGTGACCAGAGTGAACTCTTGTCCATATAAATAGGGAGTCAATTTCTTTAATGCCCACACCAAGGCCAAACACTCCTTTTCAATCGCTGCATAGCTGACTTCGCGGGGCAGGAGCTTCCGGCTGATGTAGGCCACTGGGTGCTCCCCTCCATCTTCACCTACTTGGCTAAGGACGGCTCCCAGCCCGAACATGGAAGCGTCTGTATGGACGATAAAACGTTTGTTAAGGGCTGGGGCCGCCAAGACAGGAGCATTAACCAAAGCATTTTTGAGGGCCTGAAAAGCCGTTTCACAGTGGGGAGACCACAGGACCTGTCGAGGTAAGTTTTTCTTGGTCAAGTCAGTCAAGGGTTTGGCAAGTGTGCTGTAGTCGGGTACAAATCGTCTGTAGTACCCTGCTGTGCCCAGAAAGGCTAAAACCTGGGTTTTTGTGATGGGGGTGGGCCAGTTGGCAACAGCTTCTATCTTGGCCGGCTCTGGTCGCTGTTTTCCGCACCCCACCCGATGACCCAGGTACTGTACCTCGGCCATCCCAAAGTGACATTTTTCTGGTTTCAGAGTCAGGCCAGCCGCCCGGATCTGATCCAGAACCATTCCTACATGAGCTAAGTGGTCCTCCCAGGACTCACTGTGAATCGCTATGTCGTCCAGGTATGCACAGGCAAAACCCTGGAAGCCATCCAGGAGTCTATCCACCAAGCGCTGGAATGTAGCGGGGGCGTTCTTCATCCCAAACGGCATTACCTTAAACTGGTATAGGCCGAAGGGGGTGACGAAGGCCGACTTGGGGATAGCCTCCGGGGCCAGGGGAATCTGCCAGTAACCCTTACAGAGGTCGATAGTGGTCAGGTAATTTCCCCTGGCTATGCGATCAAGTAGCTCGTCTACCCTGGGCATAGGGTAGGCGTCTGTTACTGTTTTTTCATTGAGTCTCCGATAGTCTACACAGAACCGGGTTGTCCCATCTTTCTTGGGTACCAGGACAACCGGGGAGGCCCAGGGACTATCGGAGGGCTCAATCACCTTGAGTTGGAGCATCTCATCTATCTCCTTCTTCATCCCGGCTCTAACTGCCTCGGGGATGCGATACGGGGGTTGGCGTAAGGGTGTTTGTCCGGGGGTATCGACCTGGTGGGTAGTTAAGGTGGTGTACCCTGGTTTCTGAGAGAACGTGAGGTGCTTGGACTGGAGGAGTGTATTGAGCTGCTCCCTTTCAGTGGGGCTAAGTCGGTCTCCTATCTGAACCTGGGTCACTACCCCTGTGGGTGGACTCTTTTCCAGTAAGTCGGGAATGGGTAGACTGTCGGGGTCTTCCTGGGGAGGACAACATACGGCGGTCACGTTCTCGGGTCGCTCCAAGTATTCCTTGAGCATGTTTACGTGGAATGTCTTCCTGAGGTTGTTGTCGTGACAACTGGCTATAACATAAGTGGTGTCGCCCCTTTTTTCTACGATCTGGTATGGGCCCTGCCATGATGCTTGTAACTTGTCTGTCTTTACCGGCTTAAGTACTAACACCTTTTGTCCTACGGTAAAGATTCTCCTTCGGGCCCCCCTATCGTACCATACCTTCTGTCTTTTCTGGGCCGACTGGAGGTTAGCCTGCACTGATTTGGCTAGCTGCTCCATGCGGTCCCTGAGTTCCAATACGTATGGCACAATAGGGACACCGTCCGTTTCCGTCTCTCCTTCCCAGTGTTCCCGGATCAGGTTTAGGGGGCCCCGTACCTTTCGTCCGTAGAGCAACTCAAAGGGAGAGAACCCTGTCGTTTCCTGGGGCACCTCCCGATACGCAAATAGGAGATGCGGCAGAAAGCGTTCCCAATCTCGGTACTCCTGTGTGAACGTTTTGAGCATTTGCTTGAGGGTTCCGTTAAACCTCTCACAAAGTCCGTTCGTTTGGGGGTGATAGGGTGAACTCAGGAGGGATTTAATTTTGCACACCTGCCAGAGTTGTTGGGTCAATTCTGCTGTGAATTGGGTGCCCCGGTCGGATAGAATTTCTTTTGGAAATCCTACCCGGGAGAACACTTGTACCAGGGCATTCGCTACCGTATCCGCTTGGATGTTGGACAGAGCGACTGCCTCGGGGTACCGGGTAGCGTAGTCTACTACGGTAAGGATGTAGCGCTTACCGGAGGGACTAGGGGTGGCCAGTGGTCCTACTAGGTCAATAGCAACCCTGCTAAAGGGTTCCTCTACAATGGGCATATTGACTAGATGCGCTTTAGGGTGATCGCCTCGCCTTCCCACTCGTTGACATACATCGCAAGTATTACAGTAATTCTTAACGTCAGCGTGTACTCCTGGCCAAAAGAATGTGTGGGTAATGCGGTGTAGCGTACGTGTTATAGCTAAGTGACCTGCCAAGGGGATGTCGTGTCCTATTTTGAGGATTTCCCGACGGTATTTGTGGGGTACTACCAGCTGTCGCCTACGTTGTCCCTTTTTCTCTGTCAAGCGGTATAGTTTCCCTTTTTCCCATAGAAAAGTTTCGTTATCTGCCCCGCTCCCCCCTGTCTCTGCTCGTTCCCGGTATTTTTGTAATGTCGGGTCAGTCCTAGACTCGGTCTCAAAAGTAACTGGGGTGTCCCAGGGTATGGGGTCTAACAGGTCAAGAGAAGTCGGGGTTGGTCTTACCTGGGTCTCCCGCACTGGTGAGGGTTCTCGGTCCGTCCGGGCTTGTGCTCGGGTAGTCACTGGGTTCGCTTCGTTGTTATATACTGGTGCATAGGCAGAAGTCATGGGGCCCAAATCGTTGCCCAGTAGTACTTCAGCAGGTAAATGGTCCATTATACCCACGTTCACAGCTCCTTTCCCCGCTCCCCAATCAAGATGTACTTTAGCGGTCGGGACTTTGTACACATCCCCTCCCGCCACTCTAACGGCTACGGTCTGCCCTGACCTCTTGTGTTCTGGCACCAAATGACTCTGCACCAGTGTTATGGTAGCCCCTGTGTCTCTCAACCCCTCGGTAGATCGCCCTTCGAGCCATACCTTCTGCCGATGGTGCTGTCGGTTATCCGAAGCCGCATATACCGGGTCTGCCTCGTGAAGCGGCCCCAAATATTCCTCCATAGGGGTCTCCTGGTTAACACAGAGGGCTCGGGCAGGACGGTAGGGCCCAGAGGGGTAATTGTAATTCCTGGGCGTCTGGTGCGTGCCAAGCGGGCAGTTGGCCATGAAATGTCCTGGTTGCTTGCATCGGTGGCAAGTGGGCCTAGGGCGATCAAAATTGTTATTGGATGAACCTGAGTGTCTGGGGGGCCCGGCGGGTACCGGGGCCCGGAACTCCGTACGAGGAGGTGCACGGTAAACCTCTCTGGGCTCAACCCGTGCTGGAGCCCGGTAGTTTGTGGACTCGTGAAGACGTGAATCATAGTGTTCATCAGCTAATTTGGCCGCTTCTTCTAGAGTGGAAGGTCGCCTGTCTCGCAGCCACTCCTTCCCTTTTTGTTCCATGCCATCGTAAAAATGTTCTAAGAGGAATAATTGTAAAATTTCCTCACCAGTCACAGCTTTACTTCCGTTCATCCAGTGATTTACCGCTCTCCGCATTCGGTGCGCCCATTCCATATGTGTATCGTTAGGCTTCTTTTTCGTGCCCCGAAACTGCCGGCGATACGTGTCTGGAGTCACCGCGTATCTTCTTAGCAGAGTCTCTTTAACTCGTTCATATTGTGTCACTTCCTCAGCACCCAAGGTACGAAAAGCTTCCAGGGCTCGCCCGGATAGCTTCCCAGACAAGATCGTGGGCCACTCTCTGGTGGGAATCTGGTGCAAGGCGCATTGCCTTTCGAAGTCCGCCAAGTACTCATCAATTCCTGTCTCGCTCTCTAGGAAGGATCGGAATGCCGCAAAGGGTATTTTAGGCTTCCCAGCAGTTTCAACAGGAACGATTACTTGCGGGGCTTCAGCAGTGCGTTGTGCGTTGGCCATTTCAACGTTGTAGGCTCGGGTCTTTTGTAAATCCGCGTCTGCCTCCACCATCAATTGCTGTATCAGTTCTATAGATGGGTTTGGCCCGTATAAGGGAAGCCTCCCCCGAACAATTCTTGCCTTTGCATCATCATCCGTGATTGGTGTTTCCGCCATTGTGGAGCTTTGATCCAGTTCTGTCAATTCTGCGATCAGTTCCCTCTTTGGCCGGTTGCTGGCGTGCCTTCCTCTGCTTTCCAATAAATCTTTCAGGGTTGTACGTTTCAATTTTGCGTAGGTGCTCTCCATCCGTTCCGTGCCTCTCCTAGGATATCCAGAATCATCCCACCGCTGCCACCAAATGTTACGGTTACTCTTAGGCTAGCTGAGAGCTGGACCGTTTAGTCGTCTGGACTCCTAGTTGCTGAAGAGGGGAGAGCCGAGTTCCATAGTATTCCATTCGAGTCCTGTAAGTGTGGAATCATCCCACTAGCTATAGCATAGCTAGGATACTTTTTCTACCCACAAAACGAGTCAAAGCAGCGATTTGAGGGTCAAGTAAGAACTGAGGACTGGGCTGACCAGCCTGCTTTTTATTGTGGTTACATGTAAAAAGGATACTCCCAGGGGGAGGCATAAAATCACCAATCACATATTGGGTACCTCCCACACATCTCCTCCCCTCAGATAAACAGTTAACCCAATTATACAGTACATATTTTTAACCAAGTTCTGGATGTACCCCGAAACCAGGGGGTACCCCTTTAAATCCTACACCGCTGTACAGATCTTGTTCAGGGGAGCAACATATCCGAAAACCAACCCGTTCGGATGAACGGTTCAGGAGTTAGGGGTTTTCAAAGTTTTGACCGACCGCACAGACTTTCTGGCCGAAAATAGTTCCACACGTTTAGGCCTTGCGGTCGGTCTCCGTTCGGACGGTAAAACTCCACGAACCCATGGCCATCCATAGTTATCCTGGAGGTCGCTGTACTCCCCATGCGGAGAGTAATCGTCCTACCGAACGGTGGGCTGTTCGGTAGGTCCAGCACGAAGTTATGCTATCCTGGAGGTCTCAGCGGTGTTCGCCTGGGTGCGTCTCAGTTTTTAGTTCCAGACGATTGCTGGCAAACACCGCTGTTCGTACGTAAGATGGCCGCGAACACGTGCAAAGTCCCGAAATGGCGGCCACCTATACGCTTACACAAAGGATTCGTGCTGAACCATACCAACGACTGCACATAAGTCAGAAAGGCGAAAATAGCATTTAAAGGTACACAGTGCAATAAGGTTTTTGTAACAGTTTTTGTAACACCGTTGAACGATGAGCTTCCCGGCCAATGCACCAAATGATACCGGAGAAACTGACGGAAGCGAAGCACAGAGAGATGGACACAGGTTTCTTCAGGAAGGAAGAGATTCTTTATTGGATCACCGATCGGGACTCAGAGGGACTAGCGTCACCAAAATACCACAAGTTCTGAGCCCCGGACAATAGTGCAGGCTCCTTATATAGGCACATAACTCCTCCCATATTAAGCTCCACCCGCACATTCTCTTGACCAATCAATACAAATAAGAATTAACTTCCTGCTTGACCGCATGGCTTGTCCAACACAATGGAGGAGGGGAATACTACATCCTGTATTCTTGCACATGCTCCGTACACTACTGATCGTATCTTGCCTCGTGCAACCAACTGATCGATACGTAAGCATATGCACGTACACATGCCACGGGGTAATCTCGGCCTACTAAATTTATTTTTACCGAGATTCCACCACAATAATACTCCCAGTAATGTGTCTGAGTGTATAACAGAGCTCCACAGCGATAATACTCCCAGTAATGTGTCTGAGTGTATAACAGAGCTCCACAGCAATAATACTCCCAGTAATGTGTCTGAGTGTATAACAGAACCCCACAGCAATAATACTCCCAGTAATGTGTCTGAGTGTATAACAGAGCTCCACAGCAATAATACTCCCAGTAATGTGTCTGAGTGTATAACAGAGCTCCACAGCAATAATACTCCCAGTAATGTGTCTGAGTGTATAACAGAGCTCCACAGCAATACTACTCCCAGTAATGTGTCTGAGTGTATAACAGAGCTCCACAGCAATAATACTCCCAGTAATGTGTCTGAGTGTATAACAGAGCTCCACAGCAATAATACTCCCAGTAATGTGTCTGGGTGTATAACAGAGCTCCACAGCAATAATACTCCCAGTAATGTGTCTGAGTGTATAACAGAGCTCCACAGCAATAATACTCCCAGTAATGTGTCTGAGTGTATAACAGAGCTCCACAGCAATAATACTCCCAGTAATGTGTCTGAGTGTATAACAGAACCCCACAGCAATAATACTCCCAGTAATGTGTCTGAGTGTATAACAGAGCTCCACAGCAATAATACTCCCAGTAATGTGTCTGAGTGTATAACAGAGCTCCACAGCAATAATACTCCCAGTAATGTGTCTGGGTGTATAACAGAGCTCCACAGCAATAATACTCCCAGTAATGTGTGTGAGTGTTACTTTACAACATGGCCAAAACAGGCCGGTCCTTAACGTACAACACGGCCAAAACAGGCCGGTCCTTAATGTACAACACGGCCAAAACAGGCCGGTCCTTAATGTACAACACGGCCAAAACAGGCCGGTCCTTAATGTACAACACGGCCAAAACAGTCCGGTCCTTAATGTACAACACGGCCAAAACAGGCCGGTCCTTAACGTACGACATGGCCAAAACAGGCCGGTCCTTAACATACAACACGGCCAAAACAGGCCGGTCCTTAACGTACAACATGGCCAAAACAGGCCGGTCCTTAATGTACAACACGGCCAAAACAGGCCGGTCCTTAACGTACAACATGGCCAAAACAGGCCGGTCCTTAACGTACAACATGGCCAAAACAGGCCGGTCCTTAATGTACAACATGGCCAAAACAGGCCGGTCCTTAACGTACAACATGGCCAAAACAGACCGGTCCTTAACGTACAACATGGCCAAAACAGGCCGGTCCATAACGTACAACATGGCCAAAACAGGCCGGTCCTTAACGTACAACATGGCCAAAACAGGCCAGTCCTTAACGTACAACACGGCCAAAACAGACCGGTCCTTAACGTACAACACGGCCAAAACAGGCCGGTCCTTAACGTACAACACGGCCAAAACAGGCCGGTCCTTAACGTACAACATGGCCAAAGCAGGCTGGTCCTGAAGGGGTTAAACTACAATAAATGTGTTTAGAAATCAGTCTGCGTAAAAATACATTCTTTTTCTTCTAAATAGTTCTATAAATTATTAGTAAGTCACCTGAAATTTCTCTGAACAGTCCCGCCCACGGACACACCTCTAAAATGAAAGTGTCCCCTTTGTCTATGTGAAATGTTGGGGGGTATGTAAAGTAATGGAAGAGCAGGGGTCCCTGCCTCCGATATGGTTTTATTGACAATCTCTGCTGTTCCTGTGGAATGTTTGTAGTGTGTTTGTGTGAGGAGACATTTTCTGAGCTTTTTCAGGAGAATCTGAATAATGAATCATATTATCTGTCCAGCATTTAACTCATTCTTGTCCTTGGGGAGCCCATTTTCCTCCATGTTTCTTCTGAGCAGGAACGGCTGAAGGTTTAATAAAATGACAAGAAAGTGCTGAGCAATAAATCATTGTTAGATCCTGCGCTCGGACAGAGATTTACCTTCGATAAATCAGCCTCAATCACGGCCAGGAAGATACCAGCAAATTGTTTCATTGCGGACGGCGCTCACTAAGATGCGCACTAATTAAATGTCTAATTTAAACGTAAACAAGATTATGCTTCCTAGAACATGTCAGGAATTGGGCAGAAAAAGCAAAATGGTTACAAATGTACCCAGAACCCCCCGCTCAGATCTGTGTACCCAGAACCCCCCGCTCAGATCTGTGTACCCAGAACCCCCCGCTCAGATCTGTGTACCCAGAACCCCCCGCTCAGATCTGTGTACCCAGAACCCCCCGCTCAGATCTGTGTACCCAGAACCCCCCGCTCAGATCTGTGTACCCAGAACCCCCCGCTCAGATCTGTGTACCCAGAACCCCCCGCTCAGATCTGTGTACCCAGAACTCCCCGCTCAGATCTGTGTACCCAGAACTCCCCGCTCAGATCTGTGTACCCAGAACTCCCCGCTCAGATCTGTGTACCCAGAACCCTCCGCTCAGATCTGTGTACCCAGAACCCTCCACTCAGATCTGTGTACCCAGAACCCCCCGCTCAGATCTGTGTACCCAGAACCCCCCGCTCAGATCTGTGTACCCAGAACCCCCCGCTCAGATCTGTGTACCCAGAACCCCCCGCTCAGATCTGTGTACCGAGGACCCCCAACTCAGATCTGTGTACCTAGAACCCCCGCTCAGATCTGTGTACCCAGAACCTCACACTCAGATCTGTGTACCCAGAACTCCCCGCTCAGATCTGTGTACCCAGAACTCCCCGCTCAGATCTGTGTACCCAGAACCACCCGCTGAGATCTGTGTACCTAGAACTCCCCGCTCAGATCTGTGTACCCAGAACTCCCCGCTCAGATCTGTGTACCGAGGACCCCCCGCTCAGATCTCTGTACCCAGAACCCCCCGCTCAGATCTCCTAGAACCCCCTGTTAAGATCTGTGTACCTAGATAACCCTCCACTCAGATCTGTGTACCCAGAACCCTCCACTCAGATCTGTGTACCCAGAACCCCCACTCAAATCTGTGTACCCAGAACCCCCCGTTCAGATCTGTGCACCCAGGACCCCCCACTCAGATCTCTGTACCCAGAACCCCCAACTCAGATCTGTGTACCCAGAACCCCCCCCCCCCCGCTCAGATCTGTGTACCCAGAACCTCACGCGCAGATCTGTGTACCAAGAACCCCCTGCTCAGATCTGCGTACCCAGAACTCCCCGCTCAGATCTGTGTACCGAGGACCCCCCGCTCAGATCTCTGTACCCAGAACCCCCCCGCTCAGATCTCCTAGAACCCCCTGTTAAGATCTGTGTACCCAGATAACCCTCCACTCAGATCTGTGTACCCAGAACCCTCCACTCAGATCTGTGTACCCAGAAACCCCACTCAGATCTGTGTACCCAGAACCCCCCGCCAAACCCCCGCTCAGATCTGTGTACCCAGAACCTGCCGCCGAACCCCTGCTCAGATCTGTGTACCCAGAACCCCCCGCTCAGTTCTCTGTACCCAGAACCCCCGCTCAGATCGTTGTATTTTCAGCTGTGTCGTTTATTTTCACTTCTTTTTATTATTATGCATTGTGTATAATAGCGCCGGACATTTCATTTAGAGACAGTTACTTTATTTTGCTGAGATTTAGTCACCATGGTGCTTTTCCTGGTTTTTACGTTATTGTTTTGTTTAATAGATTTATTTTTAATGTGGTTCTTGGAGGGGATTCTTCCTTACCTTGTGGTTTTTACCTAGTCTCTATTTAAGGTGAACGACTCCCTGTTCTATGTTCTACTTCCTACACTAGAAGCAATATATTTTCATTGAGTTACTCTCTGGATGTGAATACCTGCAGCCATTACCCAAGTATTGACCAGGACACCCAGCTCCCTCGGTGCCCCAGACCTAACGCTGCTGTTAATACAAATTACTGGATAGAGTTCCACAGTATGCTCTCCATCTGGGCGTGCAAGTGCATGAGCGCAAAATATTAAATGAAGATAAACATGAACACAAGTGGTGTAAATAGTCGCATAGTCGTATAGGAAGAGGTAGTACGGAACAGAAGCTAATTTTATGAACATTATGAGCACGTATCCACACCAATTACCCCAATTACCCCAAATGCCCCTAATGCCCCTAATGCCCCAGTTAAGGTCCCTTTTATTATTTTTATCCCTTTGCCCTTCCTCTGAATAAGTTTATTTTTCTTTTTAGTTGCTTTGTGTGTTTAATTAAGGTTTAATTTGAATACTTGGGAAATACTTGCGGAGCACATGGAGAATACATAGTAATGCGGAATATACACAAGAAGTTCGCAGAGAGCTTCATATAACTTATTTTATTATTTTATTATTTATATAGCGCCAACAAATTCCGTAGCGCTGTACAATGGGTGGACTAACAGACACATAATTGAGATCAGACCACTGGACGTACAGGAACCGAGATGAACAAGTGCCCAGTTTAAAATACTTTGGGAAACATGTTGTGCATTTGAATGGGATGTCGTTGTCTTACCTGGTATAAGATACGGTATCTGTTATACTGATATTATCCAATTATGGCTTAAAGAACTGGGCGATGTATTGCTATATGTTGCCATTTGTTGTACATCCTATATGTGTTCGATAAGTATTGCTCTGATATGTACATTCTATATGTGTTCGATAAGTATTGCTCTGATATGTACATTCTATATGTGTTCGATAAGTATTGCTCTGATATGTACATTCTATATGTGTTCGATAAGTATTGCTCTGATATGTACATTCTATATGTGTTCGATAAGTATTGCTCTGATATGTACATTCTATATGTGTTCGATAAGTATTGCTCTGATATGTACATTCTATATGTGTTCGATAAGTATTGCTCTGATATGTACATTCTATATGTGTTCGATAAGTATTGCTCTGATATGTACATCCTATATGTGTTCGATAAGTATTGCTCTGATATGTACATTCTATATGTGTTCGATAAGTATTGCTCTGATATGTACATTCTATATGTGTTCGATAAGTATTGCTCTGATATGTACATTCTATATGTGTTCGATAAGTATTGCTCTGATATGTACATTCTACGACTAGGATTATACTGTTTTTTTTTGTTGGTTTTTGTTTGTTTATGTTTTAATTTTTTACAAAAAATATCAATAAATTCTAAATATTGAAAAAATATATCTATTAAATGCACTCTAAAACTATTCCACATTTCTGACATTTTAACGAAAATGTCTGATCACAAATATAATGTAAAGTAAAATACCAGCTTGTGAAAGAAACCAATATTTCACACATACAGAGATTTCATACAAGCATAAGACAATATGTAATCTCACACGCATAGATTTCAAACATGCAAATATATCATCACACGCAAATATATCATCACACGCACAATATATCATCACACGCAAATATATCATCACACGCACAATATATCATCATACGCACAATATATCATCATACGCACAATATATCATCATACGCACAATATATCATCACACGCAAATATATCATCACACGCAAATATATCATCACACGCACAATATATCATCACACGCACAATATATCATCACACGCACAATATATCATCACACGCACAATATATCATCACACGCACAATATACCATCACACGCACAATATATCACACGCACAATATATCATCACACCCACAATATATCATCACACGCAAATATACCATCACACGCACAATATACCATCACACGCACAATATATCATCACACGCACAATATATCATCACACGCAAATATACCATCACACACAAATATACCATCACACGCAAATATACCATCACACGCAAATATACCATCACACGCACAATATATCATCACACGCAAATATACCATCACACCCACAATATATCATCACACGCACAATATATCATCACACGCACAATATACCATCACACGCACAATATATCATCACACGCAAATATACCATCACACGCACAATATACCATCACACGCACAATATATCATCACACGCAAATATACCATCACACCCACAATATATCATCACACGCAAATATACCATCACACGCACAATATATCATCACACGCAACACGCACAATATACCATCACACGCAAATATACCATCACACGCACAATATACCATCACACGCACAATATACCATCACACGCACAATATACCATCACACGCACAATATATCATCACACGCACAATATATCATCACACGCAAATATACCATCACACGCACAATATACCATCACACGCACAATATATCATCACAAACAAGTACAAGTCACAGGTCTGCAGGTAACAGCTGTTGGATTCGCTGTTGTAAGTCCTTGTCAAAAAGATTGCTGGAACTTTTACCGAATTGTGGAAAGTATAGGAACGGTGGGAGTGAGATCCCCCCAGTATTATTAACAGTTCATCGACAGCCCTTGACGTGTCGATAATTATCGAACATGAGATTATAACTTCCTAAAAAGATAAATCATGTAAGAAAATCTATCACACAGAGCACGCAGGTTTATCACATGGACACTAATCACTCACAACTTCCATTTATATTAGTCATTCTACATACTGCCATATTAGTTCGTATTAAATTAGGATTTTCACAGAGGAAAATACTTTGCAATAACATATTGTTTTTTTCATGCGATGATAATTATGTGGGTTTTCGTAAGCCTTGCATGGTCTAGATGGTCCAATTGTTTAAAGCATGTACTATACGTGTTGGATGAGCTGACGATTGTTTCAGTAATTGCCAGAAATCTGGATCCACAGATAGAAACCTTCCATCGTCGTCTGATTTACGTTTTAGCATCAAACCGCTTTTATTTCAGATTTTTATCTTTTTGGGTTTTCCACAGAAATATCTTCCAATCAAATTGTCAAATGAAAACAAATCTCTAATTTCTACTTTACAGCTACAGTAATTCCAGATAATCGTAAAGAAAATGTTTCTAAAAATGCTCTTTCCCCGATGGAATTGGGTTATTACTACAAAGGAAAAACAAATCTTCTCACAACCAACTTTAAACATTTCCTCTCTCTTTTTTCAGACATTGTGATTTTTGTATTTGCTTCCTGTCAGATTTAATGATAATATTTAAAACATTACAATGGCCGCTGTGACTTGGCAAGAAGTCCTTTCATTTGGCCAATAAACTCAGGGAGTTATTGTTTTCTAGTTTGTATTTGCTGTGTGTTTAAATGGATATTTCTATATCTGAATTAATTATTGGAAGAATGTATTGTCCGGCTCCCTGGATAATATCCTATCAATGTTATCGGAACCGATAAAGACTATGTCATGGCGTAATACTTCATGTTTCTTTAAATATTTATTTTATTCATAAAATAAGTTGCAGAGAAATAAAGGGGTGGGTGCACTAACCAGCGTCTCAGATCGCATTCAGATTTGTCGACACGACAGCTGTTATTGAAAGTCACAGAGCGCACCGCGATTGCACTAACTCAACCAGCAAAAGGAATAACTTCGTCAGAAAACCAGATATTTTAAATCTTTAACATCCCAGAATTGTTTCACGCACACGGTTCTTTCTACTTCTCGATCGTTTAACATTTGAACTAATTACAGTTAGAATTGTTTATATTTTGGCCTTTGCTCGCACATTCCGTCAGTTTGTTAGGAGTAATTAATATAGAAAATTCACAGATCGATCTTCCAGCAGCGAACAGACCCGAACGCACACACCAAGTCCAATAAATGGAAGTGAGAATTTGCTCTTTGTTTTTTGATATTTTAATTTCAGGATCGAGATCTCTGGGATTGAAAGCCAAACCTCACCACAATAAAAATAAACAGAGGCTCAATATAGAAAAACCTCAAATTTGTAGATTCAAATAATACGTTTATACAGAAATACGTTTCGTTCTGCTTAGGAATGTTATTTCTATCTCTATATTAGGTTAATATATAGCGAGGCAGCTGTAAAACACAGAATTGACTTTCTATATTTTTGTTATTTTTTAAAATGTCTTTGTTATTTTATTCCTACACTCTGAAACGTATACATATTAACACCTTGTTTCCCAATCTTCCTTTGTTCCAGCACTTAATAAAATCTTTCCATTAAAAATGTGTTGGCAAAAAAGAATCATTTGGCTTTTTAGTTGAACCTTTTCTGACACTGGAATAAGTGAGGTTAAAATATTGAAACGTGTTTTTTATGAATGTTGGGAAGATGCAGTTCCCATCCTCCAGGACTGAGGCGACACAAGTCGGTTTGCCTAGTCCCTGGTCATGAAGGGGTTAAAGCAGACATGGTATTGTGTGGGGGTTTTCGATCAGTCGCAGCAAACCATTGAAAGCTGACATTATGACACAGAATATCAGACCTTATATTTAAATCTATGAAGATGTGACAATTACAGGTAAATTAATCCTCAAAACGTTTCTTAAAAGCCATGAAAAGGTTTAATAGGAGTGTGTGGAGATTGTGAATGCATTGGGGAGGTCGGTATTAATCAGTGCCCGGCATTTTAATGGCTTCATAGGAGAAACGTTTTCTCTTATTTAAAGAAGCGATTGGCGAGTGCGGGTACTAAAAAAAAATGAATTAATAGGGATCTCGCCACAAGAGCTAGCACTCTGATTGAATTGTAGGAAATATATTGAATAGATCCCAATAAGAGAATTGATTTCGTTATAAAATAATTTCATAAAATGAAATAAACCCATAATAACAGCCTATTCACAGGATATGGGATAAGCGTCGGAATGTTTTTCCATAGAGAGTGAGCTGCGGGCGCTAAACGTATCTATAAAGAATAATTCCTTGTTACTATGTGTCAGAGCTGCAGCTCGTTATGTTATAATAATAAGATTTATAATCACAGCTTACCTTGGGCATGTTTGCACCTTGCTACAGACACTGTGTAAACATGGTGGAGCTCTGAGGACCCCTGCTGGAGACTGTTATGATGGCAGGGCCTTTTATCAGAGCTGGGGGGGCCGCCCCTGTACCAGTACCTGTCAGGGTTGGTGGGCTCCATTCTGCGGCCCCTTGGTGACATTACATGTAACAGCTGACAGCTGTCACAGCAATTACTCAGCCTTTATTAAGGGCAAGTGTTAGCATTATCTAGGGATAGCAAGGGTTAATTAGCGTTATCAATGGATAGTAAGGGTTAGGGTTAATTAGCATTATCTAGGGCTAGTAAGGGCAGGGCCGGCCTTAGGCCCTTAGGCACCCTGTGCGAAAGCACCCCCACCCCCCAGGCATTCTTTTTATATAATATTAAATAAATAATGATTTGAAACAAATATTAGTTCCCCCTTTCCTGTTGTTACCTAGTTGGGAGAGGGGCATGCTGATCTGAATCTGGTCTGCTCCTCCACTGGGTACAGACAATGCGTAACTGTCTCACAAGCTCAGGGACTTGCAGTGTCCTGTGGTAATCTGCGGCAGCGCTCTGATTGGCCGGAGCTAGGAAGACAGCTACGTATGGTCTGCAGCCAACAGAAGTGCATGCCAGATGTGTCAGACTGCAGAGTCACATGCACACAGTCCCACAGTCAGATGCACACAGCTATACATATACACTGTCAAAAACAGGGTTCACCCACTGGAAGCTGGATCCTGGTCTTGGGTCCAGGGTGGGTGGAGGACGTCGAGTTCCCAGCCAAGCTGTAACGCTGGACGTGGGGACTGCAGTGCTGAGGGTGTCTGGTGGAGTGCTTGGAGTCCTCTGTGAGCACTAACTGTAGTGTGATGGGTAGAAATTAACGTATGTAAAATGTCTATTTACTATGTGTACCTGTGCTCATTCATTACTCAAAATGGCCGCTAGAGCACCCCCTCCCATCGACCTAAGCCCCTCGTGTAACAAGATGGCGTCTCCATCCGGAGCTGCACCTAAGATGATGATGACATCACACCTTGAGGAAGTGCATCAAGATAAAACACTTACACTTAGCCAATTAAAAGTTTATGCTTAATATTTGCACACAATGCATTCTTCTGCCTTTTTAAGGGGCTGTGTCCACCCCCAATAAACACTTCAAAGTTTTAATTTCTCTAAACTTGTTGTCAGTGTGATTTCTTCCGCGTGCACGCATCTCACTTTAAAAAAATCTGGACGGGGGCAGATATTCAAGCAGACACTTGATCTGGTCCAAAACACTAGGAGCATCCATCGGCGGAGGTACCCAAGCTCCGTTACAAGCACAATCAAGGTTATTAGGGGCTATTTAGCATTATCTAGGGCTAGTAAGGGTTAGGATTAATTAGCGTTATCCAGGGCTAGTAGGGGTTAGGGTTAAATAGAGTTATCTAGGGCAGGTGAGGGTTAATTAGCACGATCAAGGTTATTAAGGGCTAATTAGCGTTATTTAGGGCTAGGGTTAGTTGGTAGACAGCCACTAGAGGTGGAGTTACCCCTCAAGGTTATTATTGCAGTTTCTAAGAGACTGCAATAATTACACTTGCAGGTTTAAGGGGACTGGGACACTGCACCCAGACCACTTCAATGAGCACACTCTCTGACAGATACACACACATACACTGACACACACTGGCAGATACACACTGACAGTAACACACAAACTCAATGACAAACACACAGACGTCACTGATTTGACACACACACATTCACTGACACACACTCATTCATTGACAGAGAGACACACACAAACACATTTTATGGAAGTCTCTTTCGACTGACCGCACGCATGTTTTCATGGCCAAAATAGTTAGAGAGAATTAAGCTGTGCAGTCGGCCTAAATGATTAAAATGTACTTCAAATGTTCGAACTGGGCCGGAATATGAAGCAAACAGCGCGCGAGGGAGCAGAGCAGAGAGGACACAGCTCCCTCGCAGCGTGTGACAGGGAGACAGCCGCATGCCGGGGGGGTCCATCAGATGCCCCCCCATGACAGGGGGAACAGAGGGCGTTTGGGGCGGCCTTTTTTGCAGCCCCCTGGTTAGTGACTGCAGGGGGAATGGCATTCCTGCTGTGAAAAAAGTTCCCTGAATATAGCTCTCCAATCCCCCAAACATGAGCCTAGACTTCATGAAGGGTAAAACAAATCTCAGTTTAATGGTAGCCACAACTGGCCTTTTATGACAGTCCCCATGCAAGGGGCCCTCCCCCCTGGACCTGAGAGTAAATAAAAACACAATCACATTGGCTCTCAGGTCCAGGACACTCCCATACAAAATCAGATAATCCCTCCTCTGTGCCTGGGAGATAATTGGATCAGGAACTGAACTAATCTAACCCAATTATCTCCAAGCACAGAAAAAACATACATTTTAACAACCCCCCCAAAAACCTTAAAACACACAAAACCCCACATCAGTTACATCCCCTGATAGCCCTGATCCAAAAATCACCCAGATCAGTTCAAGGGCGTTTCAGGATTCCAGGTGGGCGGTAGGGGTTTCGGCGGCACAACAAGCTAATGATAAATCCTCCTTTTGAGAGAGTGGGCGGGCGGGCAGGCGCGAGTGCACAAACACACATGAAAGAATGAACACACGCGAAATCATGCAAACACGAGAATGCGTGCACGCGAACAATAGAAAGCGTGCACGCGTGCGCGAATGTGCCAACGCGAGTGTAACACGTGGGAAGAGGAAGGGGAGGAGTGGGAGCTGATGCACGATAGCAAGGACAGGCAGAAGCGGAGCAGAGGTAAAGAAAAGTTATAGGCAGGACAAGGAGAGAATTGTTGTTGGCTAATAATAATAATAATAAGTGGACTAGCTAGCTCAGCCTTACTTTTGTACATTGCCATAAGGAAGGTAAAAGAAAAGCAGAAAAAAGGAGATAAAAAGGAAGAGATCAAAAACATGTAAAAAAAAAAAAAAAAAAAAAAGGGGGAAGAAAAATAGAAAAAAGGGGATAAAATAAAGGAGCAGAGTACTTGTAAAAAGGAGAAAGAAGGAGCAGAGTATTTGTAGAATAGGAGAAAGAAGGAGCAGAGTATTTGTAGAATAAGAGAAAGAAGGAGCAGAGTATTTGTAGAATAGGAGAAAGAAGGAGCAGAGTATTTGTAGAATAAGAGAAAGAAGGAGCAGAGTATTTGTAGAATAAGAGAAAGAAGGAGCAGAGTATTTGTAGAATAGGAGAAAGAAGGAGCAGAGTATTTGTAGAACAAGAGAAAGAAGGAGCAGAGTACTTGTAGAATAGGAGAAAGAAGGAGCAGAGTACTTGTAGAATAGGAGAAAGAAGGAGCAGAGTACTTGTAGAATAGGAGAAAGAAGGAGCAGAGTATTTGTAGAATAGGAGAAAGAAGGAGCAGAGTATTTGTAGAATAGGAGAAAGAAGGAGCAGAGTATTTGTAGAATAGGAGAAAGAAGGAGCAGAGTATTTGTAGAATAGGAGAAAGAAGGAGCAGAGTATTTGTAGAATAAGAGAAAGAAGGAGCAGAGTATTTGTAGAATAAGAGAAAGAAGGAGCAGAGTATTTGTAGAATAGGAGAAAGAAGGAGCAGAGTATTTGTAGAATAGGAGAAAGAAGGAGCAGAGTATTTGTAGAATAGGAGAAAGAAGGAGCAGAGTATTTGTAGAATAGGAGAAAGAAGGAGCAGAGTATTTGTAGAATAAGAGAAAGAAGGAGCAGAGTATTTGTAGAATAAGAGAAAGAAGGAGCAGAGTATTTGTAGAATAGGAGAAAGAAGGAGCAGAGTATTTGTAGAATAGGAGAAAGAAGGAGCAGAGTATTTGTAGAATAGGAGAAAGAAGGAGCAGAGTATTTGTAGAATAAGAGAAAGAAGGAGCAGAGTATTTGTAGAATAGGAGAAAGAAGGAGCAGAGTATTTGTAGAATAGGAGAAAGAAGGAGCAGAGTATTTGTAGAATAGGAGAAAGAAGGAGCAGAGTATTTGTAGAATAAGAGAAAGAAGGAGCAGAGTATTTGTAGAATAAGAGAAAGAAGGAGCAGAGTATTTGTAGAATAGGAGAAAGAAGGAGCAGAGTATTTGTAGAATAGGAGAAAGAAGGAGCAGAGTATTTGTAGAATAGGAGAAAGAAGGAGCAGAGTATTTGTAGAATAGGAGAAAGAAGGAGCAGAGTATTTGTAGAATAGGAGAAAGAAGGAGCAGGGTATTTGTAGAATAGGCGAAAGAAGGAGCAGAGTATTTGTAGAATAGGCGAAAGAAGGAGCAGAGTACTTGTAGAATAGGAGAAAGAAGGAGCAGGGTATTTGTAGAATAGGAGAAAGAAGGAGCAGGGTATTTGTAGAATAGGAGAAAGAAGGAGCAGAGTATTTGTAGAATAGGAGAAAGAAGGAGCAGAGTACTTGTAGAATAGGAGAAAGAAGGAGCAGAGTATTTGTAGAATAGGAGAAAGAAGTGGCAGAGTACTTGTAGAATAGGAGAAAGAAGGAGCAGAGTACTTGTAGAATAGGAGAAAGAAGGAGCAGAGTACTTGTAGAATAGGAGAAAGAAGGAGCAGAGTATTTGTATAATAGGAGAAAGAAGTGGCAGAGTACTTGTAGAATAGGAGAAAGAAGGAGCAGAGTACTTGTAGAATAGGAGAAAGAAGGAGCAGAGTATTTGTAGAATAGGAGAAAGAAGGAGCAGGGTATTTGTAGAATAGGCGAAAGAAGGAGCAGAGTACTTGTAGAATAGGAGAAAGAAGGAGCAGAGTATTTGTAGAATAGGAGAAAGAAGGAGCAGAGTATTTGTAGAATAGGAGAAAGAAGGAGCAGAGTATTTGTAGAATAGGAGAAAGAAGGAGCAGAGTATTTGTAGAATAGGAGAAAGAAGGAGCAGAGTACTTGTAGAATAGGAGAAAGAAGGAGCAGAGTACTTGTAGAATAGGAGAAAGAAGGAGCAGAGTACTTGTAGAATAGGAGAAAGAAGGAGCAGAGTACTTGTAGAATAGGAGAAAGAAGGAGCAGAGTATTTGTAGAATAGGAGAAAGAAGGAGCAGAGTACTTGTAGAATAGGAGAAAGAAGGAGCAGAGTACTTGTAGAATAGGAGAAAGAAGGAGCAGAGTATTTGTAGAATAGGAGAAAGAAGGAGCAGAGTACTTGTAGAATAGGAGAAAGAAGGAGCAGAGTACTTGTAGAATAGGAGAAAGAAGGAGCAGAGTACTTGTAGAATAGGAGAAAGAAGGAGCAGAGTACTTGTAGAATAGGAGAAAGAAGGAGCAGAGTACTTGTAGAAAAGGAGAAAGAAGGAGCAGAGTACTTGTAGAAAAGGAGAAAGAAGGAGCAGAGTACTTGTAGAAAAGGAGAAAGAAGGAGCAGAGTACTTGTAGAATAGGAGAAAGGAGGAGCAGAGTATTTGAAGAATAGGAGAAAGAAGGAGCAGAGTATTTGTAGAATAGGAGAAAGAAGGAGCAGAGTATTTGTAGAATATGAGAAAGAAGGAGCAGAGTACTTGTAGAATAGGAGAAAGAAGGAGCAGAGTATTTGTAGAATAGGAGAAATAAGGAGCAGAGTACTCTTAGAATAGGAGAAAGAAGGAGCAGAGTACTTGTAGAATAGGAGAAAGCAGGAGCAGAGTACTTGTAGAATAGGAGAAAGAAGGAGTAGAGTATTTGTAGAATAGGAGAAAGAAGGAGCAGAGTACTTGTAGAATAAGAGAAAGAAGGAGCAGAGGACTTGTAGGATAGGAGAAAGAAGGAGCAGAGTATTTGTAGAATAGGAGAAAGAAGGAGCAGAGTATTTGTAGAATAGGAGAAAGAAGGAGCAGAGTACTCTTAGAATAGGAGAAAGAAGGAGCAGAGTACTTGTAGAATAGGAGAAAGAAGGAGGGGGGGTTATTGTACGAGGTCAATCCCATCCATGCCGATTCCGGGGATAATAGACAGCAGCACCGTCAAGACCGACGGGCAGGTCACCCAAGGATTACGAGACACTGGGGCTACTATTACACTGGTACAGAGGCACTTGGTTCCAGCCCATAAGCGTACGGGCCAAACCGTAACTGTTCGAGTGGCTGCAGGGAGCCGTATTTCGCCTGCCTACTGCCCGCGTTCACCTAGACTGGGGAGCCGGATCCGGTGTAGTAAAAGTCGGGATAATGGACAACTTGCCAGCAGAAGTTCTTCTGGGCAACAATTTGGGCCCCCGCACTTCTGCCTACGTCCCCTTCTCTACCACAGCCGCTCACCCCGTGATGACCAGGGCACAAGCAAGAGCCGAAAGGACCAGTTCACCCCCGACTGCGACGAACACCCAAACCGTGATAGCTTGGGATACCCCTGAGGAGTTTGGGAAAGCGACTAGAGAGGATTCATCTCTACAAAAATACAGGGAGAAGGCAGAAACAGGGGCTGGGGGATTGGAGAATGAAGTTTTCATGTGGGACACTAATAAGCTGTACTGAGTCACGGAACAGGCAGGACAGAACCCCTACCATAAGCACCAGTTGTAGTACCCAGCAAATATAGAAGGGAAATTCTTCAGGTCGGGCACGACATTCCCTTGGCAGGACACTTAGGAGTCACTCGTACCTTACACCGGGTAACCCAGGTCTTCTTCTGGCCTGGGATACACGCTGATGTAGGAGATTACTGCCAAACTTGCGATGTGTGCCAGTGAGTGGGGAAAAGAGGGGATCACCCCAAGGCTCACTTGGTACCCTTGCCAATTATTGAAGAACCCTTCAGCAGGATAGCCATTGACCTAGTGGGACCTCTCTCCAACCCTTGTCCATCCGGTAAGAAGTATATACTTACCGTGGTGGACTACACGACTCGCTATCCAGAGGCAGTGGCTCTGTCGAATATACAGGCAGACACTGTAGCTAACGCTCTGGTAAGGAAATCCTCTCAGACAGAGGCACACAATTTACTGCAGAACTGGCCAACAGCTGTGGAAGGTCTGCAGTATTAAATCGCTACTTAGTTCACCCTACCATCCCCAGACTAACGGTCTCTGTGAGCGCTTTAATGGAACCTTGAAGCAAATGCTCAAGACTTTCACCAGCGAATACAGAGACTGGGAGAGATTCCTACTGCACCTCTTATTTGCCTATCGGGATTTACCGCAGGAATCAACTGGGTTTTCCCCCTTAGAGCTCTTATATGGGAGAAAGGTGCAAGGGCCCCTTGATCTCATCAGGGAGCACTGGGAGGGGAAATCAGAGAGTAAAGGTATCAAACGTAATGGAATTTCGGGACCAAATGGAGCAGCTGGCTCGGACAGTCAAAGACAATCTCCAGGCCGCCCAAGGGTGACAGAAGGTGTGGTATGACAGGGGTGCCCGACTACGTACTTTTTATATAGGACAAAATGTCCTAGTACTGAAGTCCGTTAAGCGGGATAAACTGCAGGCCTCCTGGCAAGGGCCCTATAAGGTAGTAGAAAAGTGCTATACAACTTATGTAATCGCCAGTTGCAAGGATGAGAGGCTAAAGAGAGCTTTTCATATAACATGTTAAAAGAGTACGTAGAGAGACCAGAGAACGTATCCGCTGTATGTAGCCCTGCTACCGAGGACCCTGACAACCTGCCCCTACCTGACCTTTTAGAAAAGGGGTCACCCACAGATCTCCATGGCCAGGTCCAATTAGGGGACAAACTCCCATTGAGAAGGTACAGTTAAACACCCTATTAAAGAGCCTTACTTTCTCCCAGGAGCCTGGGTACACTACTCTCATGACCCACAGAGTCGAAACCCCTGGACAAGCCCCACTCCGACAATCCCCTTACTGCATTCCTGAAGCAGTCAAAGAAGGGATGCAGAAGGAAATTCATGAGATGCTGCGGTTAGGGGTAATTGAACCCTCAGACAGCCCCTGGGCATCTCCCGTAGTATTAGTGCCCGAGAAAGATGGTACCACCAAATTTTGTGTAGACTACCGCAAGTTAAATGACAGAACGGTTACTGACGCATACCCTATGCTCCGAGTAGATGAGCTCTTGGATCGCATAGCCAGGGGACACTGCCTAACCACAATTGACCTCTGCAAGGGTTATTGGCAAATTCTCCTGGCCAAAGAGGCTATCCCCAAGTTGGCATTTGTCACCCGGTTTGGCTTGTACCAGTTTAAAGTCATGCCATTTGGGATGAAAAATGCCCCAGCGACGTTCCAGCGCTTGGTGGATAGACTCCTTGATGGCTTCCAGTATTTTGCTTGTGTGTGCCTAGATGACATAGCGATCTATAGTGAGACCTGGGAGGAACACTTAGCTCACGTAGGAACAGTACTGGATCAGATTCGGGCCGCTGGCCTGACTCTCAAACCAGACAAATGCCATTTTGGGATGGCTGAGGTCCAATACTTGGGACACCGGGTGGGGTGTGGGAAACAGCGACCTGAGCCTGCTAAAATTGAGGCTGTTGCTAACTGGCCCACCACTCGCACCAAGACCCAAGTCCTGTCCTTTGTCCCCGACTATAGCGCCATTGCCAAACCCCTGACTGACCTGACCAAGAAAAACTTACCCTGACAGGTCCTGTGGTCTCCCAACTGTGTTACTACCAAGCCCTTAAGACTGCATTAGTTCATGCTCCTTTCCTGGCTGCCCCAGTCCCCAACAAACGATTTATTGTTCATACAGATGCTTCAATGTTCGGACTGGGGGCAGTTTTAAGTCAGGTGGGAGAGGATGGAGGAGAGCACCCTGTCACCTACATTAGTCGGAAACTTCTACCTAGAGAGGTCAGCTATGCGGCAGTAGAGAAGAAGTGCTTAGCCCTGGTATGGGCCTTAAAGAAATTGACAGGGTGGAGACCCCATGCCAGCAACCCCTGTGTCAAAGCCCGTACAGAATCCCAGAGGCAGTACAGGAGAACATGAGAAGGGAGATCCAGGAGATGCTCCATCTAAGGGTCATCGAATCATCCAAGAGCCCTTGGGCCTCTCCAATAGTGCTGGTACCAAAGTGAGACGGGACCACTTGGTTCTGTGTGGACTACCGGAGGCTGAACAACAAGACAGTCTCAGATGCTTACCCCATGCCTCGCATCGACAAACTGTTAGATAAAATGGCTCAGGGCAGATACCTCACCACCATAGTTCTGTGCAAGGGGTATTGTCAGATACCCCTCGCCGCAAAGGCTATCCCCAAGTCAGCCTTCGTCACCCCGTTTGGCCAGTATCAGTTTCGGGTAATGCCATTCTGGATGAAGAATGCCCCAGCCACCTTCCATAGGATGGTAGACCGACAGTTAGACAGCCTGCAGGAGAATGCCTGTGCCTACCTCGATGATATTGCCATATTTAGCAATACCTGGGAGGAACATCTGGCCCACGTAGGAGCAGTGCTGGATGGGATCAGGGAAGCAGGGCTGATGATGAAGCCCAGTAAGTGCCACATAGGGGACGCAGAAACCTGAACCGGCCAAGGTAGAGGCGGTAGCTCGCTGGCACCGTCCCCGAACCAAAACCCAGGTGTTGGCCTTCTTAGGAGCTGCCAGATACTACCGAAAGTTTGTCCCCAACTACAGTGCCATAGCTAAACCCCTTACTGACCTCACCTGCAAAACCCTGCCCCGACAGGTAGCCTGGACCCCAGAGTGTGAGCAGGTGTACCAAGCCCAAAAGGACGCCCTGGCAAATGCCCCATGTATTAGTCGCTCCTAATCCCAAGAAACGTCATCTTGTTCACACAGATGCCTCTATGTTCTGAATGGGAGCCGTATTGAGCCAGGTCGGGGACGATGGTGGAGAGCACCCCATAGCTTACCTCTGCAGGAAGCTCTTACCCAGGGAGATAAGCTACGCCGCCATCGAGAAGGAGTGCCTGGCGGTGGTGTGGGCTTTCAAAAAGCTACAGCCCTATCTGTATAGACAACAATTTAACCTGCTCACGGATCACAACCCGTTGATATGGCTTAACAGGTCTCTAGGGACCAGGGCCGGCCTTAGGGGTGTGCGAGCTGTGCGGCCGCACAGGGCGCCATGGTGCAGGGGGCGCCCTGCGGCCGCATAGCTCACACGGCATGTCTGTTAGCCGCAATGCTAACAAGACATTTGCCTTGGGCGGCATTTTCCAGGGGGCGGCAAAAAAAGCCGCCCCCAAATGCCCAAGGCAAATGTCTTGTTAGCCTTGCGGCTAACAGACATGCCAGGCTGCTGGGCGGTCGGGCGGCGCTGGCGGGCGGCTGGCGAGGGAGCACTTCCTCAGAGCTGTATGCTCAGCTCCCTCGCGCGCCGCAGAGTGAGGCTGGGAGCCGGAATATGACGTCATATTCCGGCTCCCAGCCTCACTCTGCGGCGCGCGAGGGAGCTGAGCAAACAGCTCAGAGGAAGTGCTCCCTCGCCAGCCGCCCGCCCAGCCCAGCAGCCACTGGACCACCAGGGAGGAAGAGACCCCCCCAGCATTCCCAAAAGTAAGGAGGCTGGGGGGGGGGTGTCTAAATACATTTTTAAAAATGTGTTAATGTGGGTGAGTGTGTGTGTGTCTGTGTCTGTTAGTGTGTGTGTATGTTAGTGTGTGTCTGTGTATGTTAGTGTGTGTCTGTGTCTGTTAGTGTGTGTGTGTGTGTATGTTAGTGTGTGTGTGTGTGTGTATGTTAGTGTGTGTGTGTGTGTGTATGTTAGTGTGTGTGTGTGTCTGTTAGTGTGTGTCTGTGTCTGTTAGTGTGTGTCTGTGAGTGTGTTTGTCTGTTAGTGAGTGTGTGTGTCTGACTGTGTGTGTGTGGCTGTCTGCCTGTGTGTGCGTGTGTGTGACTGTCTGCGCGTGTGTGTGACTGTCTGCGCGTGTGTGTGACTGTCTGCGCGTGTGTGTGACTGTCTGCGCGTGTGTGTGACTGTCTGCGCGTGTGTGTGACTGTCTGCGCGTGTGTGTGTGAGACTGTCTGCGCGTGTGTGTGTGAGACTGTCTGCGCGTGTGTGTGTGAGACTGTCTGCGCGTGTGTGTGTGAGACTGCATGCGCGTGTGTGTGTGAGACTGCATGCGCGTGTGTGTGTGAGACTGCATGCGCGTGTGTGTGTGAGACTGCATGCGCGTGTGTGTGTGGGACTGTCTGCGTGTGTGTGTGTGACAGGGTGTGTGGGAAGGGGTAAGGAGTGGGGGAGGGGGGGACAGGAAGGGGGGGCGCTGTGAAGATTTTTTGCACAGGGCGCCCAAATGCCTAAGGCCGGCCCTGCTAGGGACAATGCCAGGCTGTTACGGTGGACCCTGGCCTTACAACCGTATGACTTTACCATCCACTACAGACACGGTGTGCAAAATGGCAATGCTGACGTGCTGTCCAGGCAGACCACCCTGGACAAGTGATCTATGGGTACTTCCCCCGGACATCAGCAGGCTGATCCATTGGGATCTGCCTGCGTATGCCGGCTAGTGATTAAGGGGGAGCTGTGTGGCGGAAAACCCTGCTAAACTGTGCACTGACCAGATTACCCTGTAATGTGTGTGCTGTCCTAACATCCCTTCCGTGTGTTTCCCTATCCCGCCCTGTGTTTCATTCATTGTATTATTATTATCATCGCCATTTATATAGCGCCAACATATTATGGTTTGGGCTAGTTAAGCTTAGGGTTATCTAGGGCTATTAAGGGTTAGGGTTAGTTAGAGCTATCTAGGGCTATTAAGGGTTAGGGTTAGTTAGAGCTATCTAGGGCTAGTAAGGGTTAGGGTTATATAGGGCTAGTAAGGGATATCTAGGGATAGTAAGGGTTAGGGTTATCTAGCGCTAGTAAGGGTTATATAGGGCTATTAAGGGTTAGGGTTAGTTAGAGCTATCTAGGGCTAGTAAGGGTTAGGGTTAGTTAGAGCTATCTAGGGCTAGTAAGGGTTAGGGTTATCTAGGGATAGTAAGGGTTATCTAGGGATAGCAAGGGTTAGGGTTATCTAGCGCTAGTAAGGGTTATATAGGGCTAGTATGGGTTAGGGTTATATAGGGCTAGTAAGGGATATCTAGGGCTAGTAAGGATTTGGTTATCTAGAGCTAGTATGGGTTTGGGTTATCTAGGGCTAGTAAGGGTTTGGTTATCTAGAGCTAGTATGGGTTTGGGTTATCTAGGGCTAGTAAGGGTTATCTAGGGCTGGTTAGGGTTAGGGTTATCTAGAGCTAGTAAGGGTTATCTAGGGATAGTATGGGTTAGTTAGGGATATGGCTAGGTAAGTTTAGGGTTATCTAGGGTTAGTTATTGTTTGGGTTAGTTACGGTTATATAGGGAATGATTTAGCAGGGGTTAAGGTTAGATACAGGCAGTTTTATCTAAGGTTAGGATTAGCTAGATTTAGGGTTGTTTAGTGGGAGGGTTAGCTAGAGTTAGTTAGCTTAACATGGGTTATTGTTAGAGTTGCCTAGGGTTACATAGCTAGGAGACATGTGTCCATCAAGTTCAGCCTTCCTCACATCTGTTTTTGCTGTTGATCCAAAAAAAAGCGAAAAAACCCAGTTTGAAGCACTTCCGATATTGCAACAAACTAGGAAAAAATCCTTCTCGTCCCCAGAATTGCAGTCAGATCTCTCCTTGGATCAAGAAGCTATTACCCTACGAATACAAACTGTTAACCCTGAATATTATGTTTTTGCAAGTATTATTCCAACTGCAGTTTAAACATCTGTATGGACTCTGGTCTGCAATGGTTAGGGATAAAAAAAAAAAACTGAGTTAAATTGGAATTTCATTGAGAAAGTGACCTTGCTGTTGGTTAGTCATTTCATGAGATTGTGTCACATAGTAACAAAAGAAAAACACAGGTTACAGTATATGTTACATAGTTACATAGCTGAAAAGAGACTTGCGTCCATCAAGGGTTATAGAGTTGCCTAGGGTTACATAGATAGATAGGAGACATGCCTCCATCAAGTTCAGCCTTCCTCACATATGTTTTTGCTGTTGATCCAAAATAAGACAAATAAACCCAGTCTGTAGCGCTTCCAATTTTGCAACAAACTAGGAAAAAAATCCTTCTTGACCCCAAAATAGCAGTCAGATGTCTCCTTGGATCAAGCAGCTATTACCCCACTAATTAGAAATGATATCTCTGTATGATATGTTTTTGCAAGTATTTATCCAACTGCAGTTTAAACATATGTATGGAGTCTGATAAAATCACCTGTGATGGACCGTCCGCCATTCGATGCTCCTAGCGCTTACCAAGGACCATCAGCACCGCACCGGACACCATAACCACCACAGACTCCACGAACCGCCGTAGCTTGTTTGGGGTCTCGCCGTCTCCTTCCCACCCTGGTCCAACCTCTGGACCCAGGACCGTATGGGAAGGACCTCTCCTCCAGGAGTGTATAGCTGTGAGAAGGACCTCTCCTCCAGGAGAGTATAGCTGTATAGCTGAAGAGAGCTCTTACAAGAGCTAGCAGTGATATAGCTGTTATAGCTGTTCCCTACAACACGAGACAAGGCTACGAGTTGAGAGTAAGAAGATCTGGTTTATTGAGCACAAACGCATTTCTTTTATATACATTTTCAGGCCAGAGCCACACCCCCTGGACCTGATGGTAAATTGGGACAAAAGGGACACAAACCGTAAGGAATAATAATTCGTTCAGTAAAACTCCCACATACAGTCAGCAATCCCTCTTCTCTGCCTGTGATATAATTAAGATAGCTAATGGAATAACTTAATTATCCACAGGCATAAAATATAAATTTTTACCCAAAGTCCAGAAACACCCCAAAACACAAACATATCCCCATAAATTATACATCCCTGGATAGCTCTGATCTGGGAGAACAACATATCCAAAAATCACCGAGATCAGAGCAGGGGTTCAAACGTTTTGTGGAAGTCATATTTGACCAACCGCACGTACATTTTCATGCTGTGATAAAGTGAAGGCAGAGAGGCCATTTAACCCCAGGGGGAGTATATGTAGTTTGTGTGTTGCACAACACAAAGCTAGGTTTAGTTATGGGCCCCTGTGGTGGAGCATTTGGAGAGAAGGGTGGGCCAATGCTCCACTCCACAGTTTAGTGGTTTTTTGGGAGACATAGATCCAGGCCGGTTTTTTTTGGACTGTCTCCAACCCACTGCTCAGCTGCAGATAATCAGCTGTAGCAGTGGGAATAAACCCCTCCCTGCTAGGCAGGTAAAATTGGGATTTGCTGGCTTCCTCCCAGGAAGCAGGTAGGAGAGAGGCTGTTCTCGCCAGTGAGAGAGTCAAGGAGTCAAGGAGACTAGGCACTGGGAGTGCAGAAAGGAAGCAGTCAAGGCTGGCTTGGAGCACTGGAAGTGCAGAAAGGGAAGCAGTCAAGGCTGGCTTGGAGCACTGGGAGTGCAGAGAGCTGACAAAGACACTAGGTTGGTGAAACCAATATTATTTTGTTCTAGTTTAACCCCTGAGAGATAGGGAACCTGAAGTGAGTCCGTGCTCAGACGAGCTAGGTTTTTGTTTAAAGGGGAAACCTGTTATATTTATGTTTTCATTTGCTGCTGTCTCCTATGTGAACTTACAAATAAAGTGCTGGGATTATAGCTGATATAAAAGCTGACAAGGATCACAATGCCCAAAACAATTCCAGAGAATTTGGCTGTGCTGCCGGTCTATTTCCAGTAGTTCAAATACTAAATTCCGTTCATATGCAAGAACGGGGGCCGTTCGTGCAAATACTCAAAGTTAAAGTGGCGCTTTTTTGTCTAAGTGCATATTAGCGGTGCCCAATTAGCCAGGTCTAAGGGTTACGAGCCACTGTAAGTCTGGAGAGTTCATGGCGCATTCACCAAGAATGACTTTCTACTCGCCTGGACTGAATGTTCACTTGCCCATGGCTAGTGGACAGTGGAAATTGTGAGCCCTGATAGAATTACAGTACTGGGCAACTGGGCAATTCTTTGCATGTATGTCTGTCAAAAACAGACACACAAAATATATATAACTAGATGTTTTAAAAGAGGTTAGTGATAAAAGGGGTGTGCAAACTCTCCTTTTTACCCGAGTTTGCCACGAGCTCCTGGGGGAGCCTGCTTGCCAGCCTCCTGCCCACAGACTATGGACCCTGTGGAATATAATGTAAAAGTCTCTGTTCGTGCAATTGGGATTATATGGTTAGTTTCCCGAACAACCGCACGAACAGAGACCACGCTGGAGCTTGCTAACACCTATTAACAGCTTGGAACGTTTCTCACCGCAGTGTTCTAATTGTTTTTGTCTGGGTGGCTGCGATTCCTATGAACAACCACGAGGTGGCGGCCATCTTGTTCGCATGAACGCAGGCAGCGGCGTTTGGGCATTAATATCCTGGAACTAAAATCAGCTACAGAAACTCCCGAACACCGCTGGACTTCCATCATCGCCTGCGTTCGGTTTTAGACAAGTTTTTTATGGGGATATGTTGTGTTTTGGGGTACTTTTGGGGATTTTTAGAAATGTGTGTTTTTCCTGCTTGGAGGTAATTGAGTTGATACAGTAATTAACTCAATTATCTCCCAAGCAGAGGGGGGATTGTTTGCCTTGTGTGGGAGTGCCTTACATTGTAAATGTTTGTTATTGGTTTGGAACCTTGTGTCCCTGTGCCCAACAAGGTCCGCCTGGGTGTCACCCTTGTTGGGAAACTTGCATAAAAGGCCAGTGTGCCTCCATTAAAATCCTATTCCAGCTTACACTCCAACACTGTGTGTCGTCCTGTTATTGGAGGGAAAGAAGATTTACTCCTGTGTCTGCTGTTCCAGCTTGCAGGGGATTCAACGGGGAAAGTCCTTGTAAGGACTAGAGCTCCCAGGACTGAGTGTCGTCCAGTCCCTGGGGGTGTCTAGAGCTAATTCCCCATTTGGCTTCAGGGAGGAGCGGTTCCAGGGCCCCAGTCAAGCCACGGCGACTGTGGGCAAAAGTGAAGCGGTTTGTCCCCTGTTCCAGCTAGGAAGCGGTCCTTGGCGGAGGTCCCCAGTCGGGGTACAGGGAGCTCCGTTATAAGGGGTGCATGGAAAAAGTCAAAATGCTGTTAGATAAGAACTTTCTACAAATATATACTTCTGTGTATGGATTTTGGATTCAATAATTAAAATGATAAAGCTATAGAGTCAGCATACAAAGATTGCAAACATTTAGCATTAATACTGTAACTCACTCATTGTAATAGGTGCCCTTTAATGTCTAAAAAAAAATACTGAAATAAAATACACAAAACACAATCAAACAGTCTGAGAAACCAATACGGTGTGAATCCCAGGTTTCTATAGGTCTTCTCCAGGTGAGATCAATGTGTAATAACAAGGATACATGCCTGATAACACAGTGCTCCTTTAGTCAATGGTAGGTATGTTAATGTCCACCAGGTGGTAACAACTGAAGATTATACTAGCTTTAGTGTACTAATAATCTTAATTTTAGTAATTATTTATAAAACATTTATTTATAAAATATTTTACCAGGAAAGATACATTGCGATTTCTCTCGTTTCCAAGTATGTCCTGGGTCCACAAATCATTGCATTGTTACAATTGGGTACAATAAAATACAAAAACAATATTAATACACAATATATACAAAATGTAACATAGAACAGTTAGGAAATATATAATCAACCATGACAGGTGCATTCTGTTTTGAGGTATGTAGAGAGGGATCTCTTAAAGGATTTTAGGCTTGGGGAAGATTTGAAAGTGTGCGGGAGGTCATTCCATAATTGCGGCGCTCTGTAGGAGAAGGAGGATCGGGCCGCTTTCTTTTTATATTGAGGTAGACTAAATAAAGTGCTGGTACTGGATCAGAGGTTATAGGAGGTGGGAACAGCCGGAGAGAGCATTCTGCTCAGGTAGGGTTGGAGCTTCCCAGAAAAGCCCTTAAACACAAGGCTGGAAAGATGAAGGGTGCGTCTGGATTCCAGTGACAGCCAGTTTAGTTCTTTTAGCATGTCACAATGGTGGGTCCTGTAATTACATTGTAGCACAAATCGGCAGAACGAGTTATACAATGTGTTGAGTTAATTAATGTGTGATTGTGGTGCAGGTGCATATACTACATCCCCATAATCAATGATTGACATCAGCATTTGCTGTACAATCTTTTCCTTTACTGTAGGGCTTGGGCAGGATTTGTTTCTGTACAGGGCACCTAGTTTTGGGTAAAGTTTAGATGCAAGTTTTTCTATGTGGGGGGCAAAAGATAGATTGGGGTCTAACCACATAGAAAGTATGGACAGCAGTCAGTGTGCTATTTGAATTTGTTTTGATGGATAGATGGGAATTGTGTAAATTGTGTAATTTAGCTACTGTTCCAAAGATCATTGTGACAGTTTTGTCAGTGTTTAGGAAGAGTTTGTTTTTTGCAATCCACTTTTCTACCTCTGTAAACTGGTCTTGAAGCACAGCCTCAAGCTGCGGTAGCTTGGATTTGCTCGCATAGATTACTGTGTCGTCTGCGTACATGTGTACGCCACAGCGGGGTGACCAAGGTCAGTGTTAATCGCTGAACACAAAGGTGATGAAGAACTCTCGCAATCATTGCAAGGGAAAAGTGTACGCCCCCAGGGGAGGCCCAGCCTGCAGGAATGTGTCAACCACATCTGGCAGCCAAATGAAGAACGCTGAAGTCTGGTGATCCCTCTAAAGGTGGGAGAACAAAACTGTGGTTAGATGTGTCACCCCCGGAAGGTAGTCCGCCCTCAGGGGGATCCTGCGAGGGAGGCAGAAATCGAAGATGCCTTTCGTGATGTCTGATAGGAGATGGGAGCAGGCTCCGTCCAGGCAATATATATAATGGACTGCCAACGCTCTGTCCATCCGGAGTAGGATGCAACAATTGGATAACTCCTTCACCAGGCAATGTGGATGGAGAAGGACAGTAGCCCACGATCCATGCGAGTGTGTGGGGGACCTTGCAAATTTCCTTGAAGCTTCAGGGTGCAAGACGCGGAGTCGATTACATATCCTAAGAAGTGGGCCATCCAGGAAGGATCATCGGAGACTCCTGTCTATTCACTAGAAACCCACCAATTTCAGCCGAACCACGGAGAATCGTGAATGTTGAGCTTAAGATGAACAATTCAATTAGGTATCTGGGTGATTCCTATATCTCTCCTGCCTGCAGAATTTGCAATATGCAAATCTACCCTGTGGCAAACCCAGCCACTTCTAGGACACTGAACTTTATATGCCAAAAGGTTGTCTGTATTTTCTGCTGTGTTGTGTATGTAACTTGGATGTATATTATGTGCCATTGGAATTCGTATGCTAGCAGCCGTAAGCCACTAGCATTCAGGGAGTTCGTTTCACGAACCGCGCCTATACGGGCTGTTCGTGAAACGAATACGGGCCCCCCTGATAGATCACACATTAAGGGACGTGTGGCGCTCGTTAACCGACTGCAACAATGTTGCAATCGGTAATTAAAGGCTCTCCTAGGTGGCCGTCGTTCGACTACCGACCACGCGGCGGTCGGCCATCTTGGATCCTTTGTCTCTCCAGCGGTGTTTGGTCGTCGAGCGCCTGGAACTGAAAACGGCTACTCGACGACACGAACACCGCTGGACTTCCAGAGCGTTCGGGAGTTCCGCCCGCATCACATTAATGTTCCCCATCGGTGTTCGGTAGTTTAAACCGGACTCGATGGCTAAGTCTATTTTGTGCGGCGTTCGGTAGTTTTAGCTGGGATCTGAGCGGTATTCTCACGAAATATAACCCCAGACCCCAGCTATCTACTGACCATCCATTCGTGTAAATAGAGTGAATGATGGAGAAGTTATAGATTTTAACGTGAAATGTCGGTTCTGTTGCACAGAGGGATAATCCACTTAACGTTGTCTCCCAGTGGGAGTATCCCTCTCGTGCAGCAGTGCCTGATCGGAGAAATGTCCAGAATGTTAAGTCCCCCATGCCTTACTGTTCAGTGCTGACTGTGGATTTACCCTTAATACCAGCGGAGATCGTGGGATTTAATATTGCCGCTCCGCTACATACCCGAATATGCAAATTGGCAAACCTTGCTATTCAGGTAGTGCATAATTGCATATAGCTGTTGCTAGATCCTTGCAACCAACAGGTGGTACTGTACAGTCTCCACAGCCAAATCCACCAAGTTGATTGCAAGCATTAGCAAGACAGGACAGCACACTAACATTTAACCCCAAACAACCACATTATACACACCCTGCACCCACAATAGACACACCCAGATACCTAATTGAATTGTCCATATTAAGCTCTTGGACCCAAGAGCCCTGGACCCAAGACCAGGATCCAGCTTCAAGTGGGTGAACCTCTCCTATTCCAGCGAGTATAGCGGGAACAGCTCTTATAAGAGCTAGTGATTATAATCCCATGGTGTATAATGAGTATAGCAATCTTCAGAGTGAATATAGCTGTCCCCTTCACACATGAGACGAGGCTCTATGTTGAGGGTGAAGAGGAACTGATTTTAATGGTGCCACACTTGGCCTTATATGACAATCCCCATGCAAGGGGCACGCCCACATGGATCTTGTGGGAAACTACGGTACAACGTCACAGACCAGTAATAACAGAGTAACAATGCATGACACTCCCACACATAGCATACAATCCCTCCCCTCTGCCTGGGAGATAATTGAGTAAGATACTGTATTAACTCAATTATCTCCAGGCAGGAAAAAAACACATATTTTATAAAAAAAACAAAGTACCCTAAAAACACATAATATCCCCATAATATCCCCAAAAATGTTACATCCTCTGATAGCCCTGATCTGGGTGACCAAAATCACCCAGATCAGTTCAGGGGTTCCGAAATTTCCTAGAAGTGATATATGTGACCGATGGCAGGCATGATCCCATGCCCAAAACAGTTCCAGAGAATCATGGCTTGCGGTCGGTCTAATTTAGTAGTTTGAAAATGTATCAACAACCGAACAGAGTCAATAGTCTTACCCTGGAGCTTGTTCCCCTCATCCAGATGAATGATTTCACCGAACAGTGCCCTTCTAAGCTGTATATAAACAAACGCAGGCAATGATGTAAGTGCAGCGGTGTTCGGGAGTTTCTGTGTCTGATTTTAGTTCAATGAGATTCATGCCCAAACACTGCTGTCTGCGTTCATACGAACAAGATGGCTGCCACCTCGAGGTTGTCCATCAGAATTGCGGCCACCCAGACAAACAATTAGAACACTGCGGTGAGAAACGTTCCAAGTTGTTAATAGGGTGGTCTCTGGTTCGTGTGGTTGTTCGGTAACTGAACCATATAATCCTAATTGCACAAACTGAACTTTAACATTATATTTCACAGGGTCCATAGTCTGTGGGCAGGAGGCTGGCAAGCAGGCTCCTCCAGGTGCTCGTGCCAAACTCTTGTAAAAGGGGGAGTTTGTCACAATTAGTGTTTCAGACAAAACAGAAACATCTCTGTTCCCATTCTCGGATATCGTGAGCCCATTCCTGGATGGTGCTGGTATCCTCAGGTATTTTATCCTTGAGAGGGGCCAACAGAGTCCAGCAATTTGTCTTGGGCGCCTCTGAATCCTCTCATGACTCCCTTGCGGGGTCGCAGCAACCCATAGTCATGACCATCATCCACTGATCAAACACAGGTGTGTCATTCTGTCTGGGAGGGAAGGGCATGGGCAGTCCAACCACAAGCGGTTACGGACATCTTTATCCAGAGGCTAGCAAAACCACAGGTTGGCCAGGTGTTCGGGAGGGGACCAGTCTCCCGAATGTGAGTGACAGATGTTGTGTGGTGGCCACCCCGAGAGGATGAGGGGTATCACTGCCAGGGATGTTCTTTTCCCCTATGCAGAGTGATGCTTTCCAAATCCCAAGGACGGTATAGCCGTGTAGCTATTACTAGAGCTGGGGATTATAGCAGGTATGGCGGTTCCCTACAAACATGAGATGTGACTCATTGTTGAGGGTAAGCAGGAACTGGTCTTTTGGTAACCACACTGGCCTTTTATGTCAATCGACTACAGTAAAAACATATACACACTCACATTGGCTCTCAGGTCCAGGACACTCCCATACAAAATAGGTTAATCCCTCCTTTTGTACCTAGGAGATAATTGAGTCAAGCACTAAACTCAATTATCTCCAGGCACAGAAAACATAATTTTTATAACATAATTAAAATACATTGAAAACACATGGAAACCCCAACATAGTCATATCCCCTGATAACCCCCATCTGGGGGACCAACATATCCAAAAATCGACCAGATCGGTTCAGGGCCCAGGGTTCAGGATTTCCATGGAAGTCCCAGTTTTGACTGACCGCACACAAGGCTCTTGCCCCAAAAGAGTTCCATGAAATCAGGCTGTCTCTTTTGGGAGAAACAAATATAATAAAAGTACCAAACGTAACAGTTTGTGAGTAAGATCAGTCTTAATTCCTTGTTCGGGAGCTTGCTCCCACCGAACGCCATTCAGTTCTCACGTATTTTACCAAACTTCCCTGGAGGTGGAAGTTCTAGCGGTGTTTGCCAAATACCGCTGCATGTGTTCGCAGCTAAAGATGCCCGCCGCCACGTATTCGGCCGTACGAATGGCGGACACCCAGCCGACTGCTCAGAATGTTGATATAATTGCGGTTACTTAAGGGTGCAAACAAAGGTGAAAAGAGTCAATGAGCAGCACACGCCTACCCTGGGTGGTCTGGCTGTTCGGTAGTTTGTTCGGTATAAGAAATAGTTAGGTTTCAGGTGTTCGGTGAGTTCGTATACCGAACTATGCAGGTGTGGCGGAACAGACCTCGCCACGTGTTCCTGGAGGGGGCTGCTTGCCCGCCTCCTACCTTCTGACTATGGCCCTTGCATATATGGCATTTGAAAACACTATTTGTGCCCTGTGACAAAACTGGAGATTGTGCACAAATATGACTATTGTCCATATTTTTTATGATTCCCTTCATTTGTTGCACTGTTCCCCATGTGTTTCATCTGTTGGTTCGGCTGGATAGACTACCAGACAAACTGTGGAATTACTGGGTGGCCACCATTTCATGCAGGGTATCAAAATAAACAAAAATTAACAGCATATAATCCAGTGATAGGGAATCCGTCACAGTGCTCCCTCCTTGTGGAACACTCCGGCAGACCCGGTTTAAACTTTTTCGGGTCAACTTGGGGATGTCCAGGGTTAAGTCAGTTGGTGAGCTCCATTTGCCTGGACAACCCGTCGGCATTTCCCGGGTCAGTCGTTCTGCTTCCCGGGTCAGTAATAGATGGTATAGTTGTATGTTTGCAGGCCAAACTCCATTGTAGTAATCAGCCATTGTCCCCTGCGACCCGGTTAAGCCAGACCAACGGGTTGTGGTCAGTGATTAGGGTGAACTCTTGTCTGTATAAATAAGGAGCTAATTTCTTTAATCTCCAAACCAATGCCAAGCATTCCTTTTCCACTGCTGCGTAGCTCACCTCCCTGGGTAACAATTTCCTGCTGAGATACGTGACAGGGTGCTTTCCTCCATCTTCTCCAACTTGACTTAAAACTGCCCCCAGTACAAGCATAGAAGCGTCTGTGTGGACAATAAAAAAATGTTTGTTAGGGACTGGGGCAGCCAAGACAGGAGCATTTACTAGAGCTTGTTTCAGCGACTAGAAAGTGGCTTCACATGCGGGAGACCACAGGGCCTGCCTAGTAAAACTTTTTCATCAGGTCTTTCAGGGGTTTAGCTATAGTACTAAAGTCTGGTACGACCCACCTATAATACCCAGTGGTCCCTAAGAACGCCAATACCTGAGTCTTGGTGCAGGGTGTGGGCCAGTAAGCGACTGCTTCTATCTTAGCGGGTTCTGGTTACTGCTTCCCAAACCCTACCCGGTGTCCCAAGTATTGGACCTCTGCGATGCCAAGATGGCACTTGCTTGGCTTAAGAGTCAGGCCTGTGGCCTGAATCTTGTCCAGCACTACCCCTACATGAACCTAGTGTTCCTCCCAGGGCTCACTGTAGATCGCAATGTCATCCAGGAGCCTATCCACCATACGTTGGAAGGTGGCCAGGGTGTTCTTCATCCCGAATGGCATGACCCTGAATTGGTACAAGCCAAACAGAGTGACGAAGGCTGACATAGTCTCCTTGGCCAGGGGAATCTGCCAATAGCCTTTACATAAGTCGATCGTGGTCAGATAACGTCCCCTGACTGTTCATCTACTCGGGGCATGGGATACGCATTGGTGGTGGTCCAATTGTTCAGCCACCTGTAGTCCATGCAGAACCGGATTGTCCCATTTTTCTTTGGTAGCAGGACTACAGGCGAAGCCCACGGACTGTCAGAGTGTTCGATAACCCGTAGGTGTAGCATTTCTTGTATCTCCTTCCACATTCCTTCTCGGACTAATTCAGGTATACGGTAGGGGGACTGACGAAGTGGGGCTTGCCCTGGTGTCTCTACTTTGTGGACTGCTATGGTGGTATATCCGGGCTCTTGGGAGAATGTCAGTCGTTTTTTTCTGACAGTAAGCGAGCGTCAGGCATGTTCTGTCTCTAAGGTCGTTAACTGATCCCCTATTTTGACGGAGCTGATTAGATTGGTTTGGGGCTCCTTCTCTAATAGGTCAGGTAGGTGAAGGTTCTTGAGGTTATCCCCAGCTGGGGTGCATATGGCAACTACCTCTTCCTATCTTTCTTGATATTCCTTTAGCATATTTATATGAAAAGCCCTCTGTATCCTTTCATCTGCACAGCTTGCGACTACATAGGTGGTGTCGCAGAGCTGCTCTACTACTTTATAGGGTCCCTGCCAGGCTGCCTGTAACTTATCCTTTTTGACTGGCCTTAACACGAGTACCTTTTGTCCCACCTGGAACATACGCTGTCGGGAATCCCTATGATACCAAGCTTTCTGTCTCCCCTGGGCCGCCTGGAGGTTATCCCTTACCATCCATGCGGTCCCGGAATGACAAAACATACTGTACAATGGGGGTGTAACGGAGCTCCGTGTACTCCGACCGAGTACCCTCCGTTGATGGATGCTCCTAGCGCTCTCAGAGGACTCCAAGCACTGCAGACGACACCACAACCACCGCAGGCTCCACAACCGCCGTAGCTTAACGGGAGCCGCGCCGTCTTCCGTCCACCCTGGAATGAACCTTCAGCATTCAGGAACGTGTGGGGAAGATCTCTCCTCCTGGAGAGCGTATCTGGAACAAGCTCTTAAAAGAGCTAAGTGATTAAGAGCTCAGGGGAATATGCAGAGCATAGCAATCCCCAGTGTGATATAGCAGTTCCCTCCAATAACGAGACACGGCTACGTATTGAGGGTCAGAAGAGGTCTGAGGACTGGAACACCCAGCCTGCTTTTTATTAGGATCAGGTACATACAGGACACTCCCAGGGGGAGGATGAATTTGACCAATCACATGCATGGTAACACCCCCACGTCTCCTCCCCTCAGATAACTACATAACCCAATTAAAATGTCCACATTTTTCCACCAGTTCTGGATGTACCCCAAAAACAGGGGGTACAGCTTTAAATCCGGTAGCGCTGGATAGCTCTCCTTCAGGGGGACAATATATCCAAAAATCACCCCATTCGGATGTACAGTTCGGGAGATACAACGTTCCAAAGTTTTGACCGACCGCACAGACCAACTAGCCGAAATTAGTTCCATGAGTTTTGGCCTTGCGGTCGGTCTCCGTTCGCACGGTAAAAAGGTATGATACTCTGGCCATCCATGCGAATCGCGGGGTTCGCTGGAATCCCCATAGATGATTGCATATAACTACCGAACGAGGGGACGTTCGGTAGTTTCCGTACGAACTTATGGAGGTCTGGAGGATTCAGCGGTGTTCGCCTGTTTGCGTATCCGTTTTCAGTTCCATGCGGTTACAGGCAAACACCGCTGTTCGCACACAAGATGGCCGCGAACACGTGGAAAGTCCCGAAATGGCGGCCACCTATTCAGAGCACAAAGAATTCGCATGAAATCATGCGAACGGCTGTATTCTCCAGTAATGTGATTCTTATGCAATATATTCGCCTAAATCTCCTGGCTGTTAGGTTATATTAGTAGTCCAAACCTACAGCATAGATAAAGGGAAAAAGACAGTCTAATACAAGTCCATATGCCTGAATACAGGGTTTACAGTGCAATATAGTCCAGGACCATAGTCGCAGGGGAGGAGGCAGGCAAGCAGGCCTCTCCAGGACAAAGTGGCGAAGGGCACTTCGTCACACATCTCCCCTTTGGGGGGAAGACTAACCAGGCACCTGACCTTCTGTCGGTCAGTGCCTCCGTTAGTCGATCCACCAACCCACAATAAACAAATGCCAGAGTAGCCCACCCACAACAAACAGGTACAAGGGTGACCCACCCACAAGACACAATTACTGCACCTGGGTATTTTGCTGTGGTAATGAGGCCACATGCCGAGGGTACTTGAAGGGCAGAGGCCAACTGCACTCTGCCCAGATGCCAGCTCTTCTGCTGGGGTAGCCTGCAGGACATCAGGCTCTGGACCAGGGACAAAGGTAGGGCAGAGGCCGACTGCGCTCTGTCCAGCTGCCAGCTCTTCCGCTGGGGTACTGAGACCATAATCCGGCTCAGTAGTTAAGGGAACCTGGACGTCAGGAGGGGTTAGCATCGCCTCCGTTAACCCTGGTGCCACGCTAGGAGTTAGCTGGGGAGGGGAATTTGTACTTACCCCCTCCTCTGGGTGTCCCGGTGAGGGTAGTTGGGGATCTGGAAAGGCTGTCCAGCATCCCTGTAGGTCAGGCACAGAGACCACGGTCCCATCTGCGCCGTCTGGAGGATTGGTGTCTCCCCTTGTTGGGGAAAGCTGCCGCTGGGGAGAGGGGGGGCTGTGCTCCTTTCCTGGAAACACAGGCTGCCGCTGGAGAGGGAGACCGCCTGTCTCCACTCCCTTACCATGGTCCTGTTGCTGTAGAGAGGGACCAACTGTCTCTGCTCTCTGTAGGACACACGGCTGCTGGGGGGGAAGGACGGCACCTTCGGCCCCCTGGGGTACACACTGCCGCTGGAGAGGGAGACCGCCTGTCTCCACTCCCTTACCATGGTCCTGTTGCTGTAGAGAGGGACCAACTGTCTCTGCTCTCTGTAGGACACACTGCTGCTGGGGGGGAAGGACGGCACCTTCGGCCCCCTGTAACTCACGCTGTTGTTGGGGCGCAGGGACGGAATACTTTGCCCTCACTGCCCGATATTCTGCTTCCATCTGCAGATACTCCGCCAGTTCTCTCCTCACTATTGGTACAATTTCCTCTGTTAGGAGGGGCCCGTAGATAGCCAACCGCCGCTTCAGCATAGCGTCAAACTGTACGTGACTATACCAATAGTCCAGTTTTGCTTGGTGTTCCCAGGATGCTGTTCCTCGCACTAGGGAAGCCATCCTGTTGTAGCCAGGGGCGCTGCCCAATGGCTAGCGTTGCCCTCAATTGTAACTCCAAACGTTACCCGTGTCTCTGAGCTGCTTCTCCTCGCACTAGGACGCCATCCCACCGCTGCCACCAATGTAACGGAGCTCCGTGTACTCCGACCGAGTACCCTCCGTTGATGGATGCTCCTAGCGCTCTCAGAGGACTCCAAGCACTGCAGACGACACCACAACCACCGCAGGCTCCACAACCGCCGTAGCTTAACGGGAGCCGCGCCGTCTTCCGTCCACCCTGGAATGAACCTTCAGCATTCAGGAACGTGTGGGGAAGATCTCTCCTCCTGGAGAGCGTATCTGGAACAAGCTCTTAAAAGAGCTAAGTGATTAAGAGCTCAGGGGAATATGCAGAGCATAGCAATCCCCAGTGTGATATAGCAGTTCCCTCCAATAACGAGACACGGCTACGTATTGAGGGTCAGAAGAGGTCTGAGGACTGGAACACCCAGCCTGCTTTTTATTAGGATCAGGTACATACAGGACACTCCCAGGGGGAGGATGAATTTGACCAATCACATGCATGGTAACACCCCCACGTCTCCTCCCCTCAGATAACTACATAACCCAATTAAAATGTCCACATTTTTCCACCAGTTCTGGATGTACCCCAAAAACAGGGGGTACAGCTTTAAATCCGGTAGCGCTGGATAGCTCTCCTTCAGGGGGACAATATATCCAAAAATCACCCCATTCGGATGTACAGTTCGGGAGATACAACGTTCCAAAGTTTTGACCGACCGCACAGACCAACTAGCCGAAATTAGTTCCATGAGTTTTGGCCTTGCGGTCGGTCTCCGTTCGCACGGTAAAAAGGTATGATACTCTGGCCATCCATGCGAATCGCGGGGTTCGCTGGAATCCCCATAGATGATTGCATATAACTACCGAACGAGGGGACGTTCGGTAGTTTCCGTACGAACTTATGGAGGTCTGGAGGATTCAGCGGTGTTCGCCTGTTTGCGTATCCGTTTTCAGTTCCATGCGGTTACAGGCAAACACCGCTGTTCGCACACAAGATGGCCGCGAACACGTGGAAAGTCCCGAAATGGCGGCCACCTATTCAGAGCACAAAGAATTCGCATGAAATCATGCGAACGGCTGTATTCTCCAGTAATGTGATTCTTATGCAATATATTCGCCTAAATCTCCTGGCTGTTAGGTTATATTAGTAGTCCAAACCTACAGCATAGATAAAGGGAAAAAGACAGTCTAATACAAGTCCATATGCCTGAATACAGGGTTTACAGTGCAATATAGTCCAGGACCATAGTCGCAGGGGAGGAGGCAGGCAAGCAGGCCTCTCCAGGACAAAGTGGCGAAGGGCACTTCGTCACAGGGGGTTTCCTCGTGCTCTGTTTCCCCTTCTCAGTGTTCTCTAATAAGATCAAGGGGACCGCATACCCTTCTCCCATAGAGCAATTTGAAAGGGGAAACCCAGTAGATTCCTGCGGCACTTCTCGGTATGCGAAGAGGTGTGTTAGAAATCTCTCCCAGACTCTGTGATTGTCAGCGAAAGTTTTCAACATCTGTTTGAGAGTGCCGTTGAAGCTCTCACAAAGACCGTTCATCTGTGGGTGATAGGGAGAACTTTGGATGGGCTTAATGCTGCACACGTTACATAGTTGGTGGGTACGATCTGCGGTAAATTGAGTTCCTTGGTCAGAGAAGATTTCCTTGCGGAAACCTACCCTGGCAAATATCTTAACCAGTACATCGGCAACAGTGTCCGCCTGAATATTGGCGAGCGCGACCAGGTAGCGTAGTCCACCATGGTAAGTATATATTTCTTCTATAAGAAAAGGCCAGGGACTAATGAAAGTATTTAGAAAATTGGGCCGACTAGATGGGCCGAATGGTTCTTATCTGCCGTCACTTTCTATGTTTCTATGTTCTTACCGGATGGACTAGGTTTCTGTAGGGTCCGTACTATGTCGACTGCTATCCGGCTGAAGGGCTCTTCGATAATAGGCATGGATATTAGTCGAGCTTTGGGGTGATCCCCACCCTTCCCTACTCGCTGAAAGGTATTGCAAGTTGTGCAGAACCTTTGCACATCTCTCGGGAAAACACAAGGCCAAAAGAAGTTCTAAGTTATTCGGTGAGATGTGCAGTGTACACCAAGGTGCCCAGCTAGGGCTGTGTCATGCTCGATCCGGAGACGCTCCATCCGGTATTTTCTTCTTACTTCTGGGATAGGGCTGTCCCTTTACCGTGGATCTCAGTCTATCTGTATAACCGATCTTGCTCCCAGATAAGTCTCTCTCCCTCTAACCCTCCTTTTTCATGGTCGGCCTTGGCCCTATATTTGTGGAGGGTATGGTCTTCCCAGGTTTCCCTCCCGAAACCCCTCTGAGTGTCCCAGTCTAATTGGGGCAGGTCCACTGTCATAGCCGGGGGTTCAGTTCTTACCTGAGTCTCCGCGACATGTGGGCCAGCTTCTGCCGTCCAAGCTTGTAAATGAGTAGTTACTGGTTGGGCTTCAGCGGTTTCTCTGGGAGCAATGTTAGGGGGACCAAGTTTTTCCCAGTAAAACTTTTGCAGGTAAATCCTTCATTATGCCTACGTTCACCATGCCAGATCCAACTCCCCAGTTGAGGTGAATGCGGGCTGTGGGTAGGCGATAAACTGCTCCTCCTGCTACTTGGGACAGCTACCGTTTGTCCAGTGTGCTCATTTTTGCGCATTAGATGTTGTGGAACCAGGGTCATGGTAGCTCTGGTGTCTCATAATCCCCTATCCCTGTACAGTCCTGTTAATGAAAAGGTTACCAGAGAGCAGCTACTTGTATATTTATATTATATAATATTATTATATTCCTTTGAGTCAATCGAATTCTAAAGTTAATACGTTTTTTTTTTTTTGTATTTCTTCAGAATTCGAATCTTTCATTCTCCTAATTAATTTTGCAGCCTGTATCGACACTTTCTCTAGTTCAATAACATCCTTTATTAGAAGACATGTTCCATGGTCTTACTTTCGATTTAGAAAGAGGTAGATGGTAACTTTGTCCCCAGTCCTGCTGGGTGTCTCTCACCCAGGCCCCTGTCTGTCTCTTTTTCCCCTTCCCCCTCAAGCCCTCTGTGTATCTCTTTCTCTCCATAGCCCAATTTGTGCCTCTTCCCCCAGCACCTTGTCACTTTCTCCCCCAGCCCCTCCATGTATCTCATCTACCACACGTGTCTCATTCCTCCCAAGTCCCTCTATGTGCTCATTTCCTCTCCCCAGCCCCATGTGTTTCAGTCCCTCTGCACCCCATGTGACTCAACCCCCAGCCCCCATAAATCTCAATTCCCCACAGCACCCAAGTGTGTCAATCCCCCAAGCCCCCCATATTTCTCAATTTGAGACAGCCCATGATTCACATTACCACAGACCCCACATCTGTCTCAATCCCCCAGCCCTCCATGTGTCTCAATTGCCGAGTCCCCCATGTATCTCACTCCTTAGCTCCCCCATATGTCTCAATCCCCCAGCCCCCTGTATATCAATCACCCTACCCCACCATGTGTCTTAATCCCTCCAACCCTCCATGTTTCTTATTCTCCAAGCCCTCCATGTGTCACATTACCCAATTCCGCCAATGTGTCTCACTCCCCCAGCCCCCCATGTGTCTCAATCGCTGAGTCCCCCATGTGTCTCAATCCCCTGGCTCCCCTATGTGTCTCAACCCCCCTTCCCCACCATGTGTCTTGATCCCCAACCCCCTAATAGTCTCAATCCCTCCAACACTCCATGTTTCCTATTCTCCCAGCACTCCATGTGTCTCAATCCCCCAGCTCCCCATGTGTCCAATCCTCCCTAGCCCCCCATGTGTCTCAATTCCCCACAGCCCCCCCATGTGTCTCAATTCCCCACAGCCCCCGTGTGTCAATCCTCCCCAGGCCCAATGTTTCTCAATTCCTTAAGCCCATCATGTGTCACATTACCCCAGCCCCCCATGTGTCTCAATCGCAGAGTTCCCCATGTGTCTCAATACCCCAGCCCCCCATTTGTCTCAATACCCCAGCCCCCATTTGTTTCAAACCCACAGCCCTCACCATGTTTCTTATTCCCCAAGCCCCCTATGTGTCTTAATCCCCCCAGCCCTCCCATGTGCCTTAATCCCCCCAGCCCCATGTGTCAATCCCCCAGCCACCATGTGTCTCAATCCCACCAGCACCCTCATGTGTCTCAATTCCCCCCAAACTTTCATGTGTCTCAATCCCCCAGACCCCCAATGTGTCCCATTCCCCCAGCCCCCCGTGTGTTTCAATCCTTCCAGCTCCATGTGTTTCATTCTCCCCAGCTCCCCATGTGTCTCAATCCCCCCAGATCCCCATGTGTCTAAATCCCCCCACTTCTTTCTGTGTCTCATTCCCCCCAGCCCACCATGTTTCTCAAACCCCCAGCCCGCCATGTGTCTCTTTCCCCCAGTCCCCCATGTGTCTTGATCACCCAACCCTCATGTTTCTCATTCCCCCTGTAACGGATCGCCTGGCACCCCGACTTGGTACCTCCGTTAATGGATGCTCCTAGTGCTTCCTGAGGACTCCAAGCACTCTGGCAGACACCATAATCACCGAATCCGAGAAACCTTTAAATTCTCCCAAGCGTATGAATGCTGTAGACCATTGAATAGGAACCATACGAATAGGCTTGTACTCCTAGCAGTCAACTGGAACAGCATGCAATAAATCCTTCCCCCCAATAATGAGACGACACATCACTTTGAGGGTAAAACAGGAACTCTGGACTGGCTCATCCAGCCTGGCTTTTATTTCCAACTCACACATACAGGCCACACCCAGGGGGAGGCATAAAAGAACCAATGACATAGATGTTACCTCCCACACATCCCCTCCCCTTAGTGTGACACATAATCCCATTATGCATACAGTGTAAAATATACTTTTACACAACTTTCATAACTTTAAAACCATACATCACATTCACATAAAAATACATATCCACAATCAATCCATTCAGGGGAACAACATATTAAAAAATGGCATGAATCCGACCAGGGGTTCAAAAGTTACTAAAAGTATCTTTTGTTCCTTTCTGGCTGGCAGAAAAACATCCCCACAATGCACCCTGGTTTCCTCCCTTCTGCCCTGGAGTTAATTGGAGAAGTAATCCAATTACCCAGGACTAAAGGCAGACTCCATTAACCACATGGTTGCAAAACAACATAAAACACTTTAAAATACATAAAGTCACATTTACACATAACACACAGACATTTCACCTATCCCCAGATAGCTGGGATCTGCACGCACAAAACTACCGAATAGCGCGCAGATCCTACTCACACAGTACAATTGCCATGGAGCTAAAGTCTTTCCCATAGTCTTTCATTATATGAATAGGCTCCATGGTATGGCTATCTGGGGTATCACATTCCCATAAAGTCTGGTCCATAGTCCAAAGGCAAGAGGCGGGCAAGCAGCCCCCTCCAAGGACACGTGGCGAGGTCGGTTTCGCCACACCCCCAGCCCCCATGTGTCTCATTCCCCCAGCCCCTCCATGTGTCTCATTCCCCCAGCCCCCCATGTATCTAAATCCCCCCCAGCCCCTCATGTGTCTCAATTGCCCAGCCCCCATGTGTTTCATTCCCCCAGCCCCCATGTGTCTCAATCCCCCAGCCCTCCATGTCTCTCATTAACTCTCTCCTCCCTCCCCCATGTGTCTTACCTGCACCCCCCATGTGCCAGCTCAACTCCCTCTTCCTGTGTATTCAGATGATCAGCACTGCACATGCTCCTATCCTGCAGACGGCGTCTTAGCCACACTACATACCGGCAGTAGGGGAGTGCTGTGCAGTGTGCTGTCCTCCTGACGGTCACCTGAATCCTGCGACCCCCCAGGCTGGTGTTCCCTAAGGCTGCCGTCTGAACCGCCTTATGGTAGCGCCAGCCAGAAGTCTAGCCATTACCCTAATAATTCAAAACTCTGTGGTGTTCTGGTCGATAATGTTTTCCCAACTGGAAGATGGTTGAAAAACTGTCTCAAACGAACAACTGCTCAGACATTCTTCCTTACAGAACTTTTAATTTCATCCAAGCAGCCATGTTACTGTGTCCATACTGTGAACATTTTATGAATTTGCCTGGATTTTGATTTATGATACTATCACCTCTCTTTCGAAATGTACTTAATATGAGCCTCCTGTCTGTAATAAAACTTTGAGATCTGCAGAACAGAGTGACGAAACGTCAAGATTTTATTAAGGACAGGAGGCAAACCTTTCCCTTGTATTAGAAACATCTTTATTTTAGTTTGAATTTAATTTGGAGCATCTGGAATCTACAGGAATACGTGGAATTCAACATCCAATAGTGAGCTGAACGAGAACGTTTTAGAGGAAACTCGTTTAAAGTAAGTTTACAAAGAGTCCATTCAAGATCCATCAGTACGTTTTCTAGGGGTTTGAACTTTCAACACTCTGGCCTTCAATTAGTATTTTTGGATATCTAAACAAATGACTTAATATTAGGAAGAATATCTATTTTTTGCTGGTTCTGAGTATTAATATATTATTATAACTGTAGCGGACCCTGGGGAATCCGGTTGTTTACCTCCACTATTAATAAATGAACAGACCCATTTCCACCCACTAGTGACTGGACAACACACAGTTCCAGGGGTACAACAACAACTTTATTGGCCACATGCAGCTTTATACTTTACCTTTGTCCTCTGTTCCCGCCACTCAGTGTCCCCTCTCAGGGTCCTCCCACTCCCAGGGGTCCCCTGACAGAAACAGAACTCCAGTCCCTTTGTCCCTTGTTCCCGCCACTTGGTGTCCCCTCCCAGGACCCTCCCTCTCCCAGGGGTCTTCTTCCCAGAGGGGTAAACTTCCCCCCTCTTTACCTCCCAGTGACAGACGGCCCACAAACCTCCACCATTGTCCCCACAGGATGTTCCCACCAATCTCAGGGACCCCCAGCACATTAACCACCACGAACGACCCTCGTTCACGGGGTCCCTGTGTGACACCCGACAAGGCAAGCGTCTCTTTCAGGATGTGAATGTTCCCCCTGGCCGGCGTTCGTCTGTATGAACGGCAGCCACCCAGAGAAGCCCTCATTAATTACTCCCCTTGCGGTTTTACACTTTCATTTCATTTTGTTTCGTTTCATTTTGCGAGTTGCCAATGTTCCAATTAATTGGTGTGAACATTCTAATGGGTGCCGGGGAGGTGCTCATTCGGGAACCGAACGAGGTGGGAAGCAATCAATGAATGCTCCCCCTGGGTGGCATTCATTTTAACGAACGGGCTGCCACCTAGGGGAGGCATGCGCCGAGGCTTCCCTTGCGGTTTGTGGTTTTGACACCTCATTACGAGGTGCGAACATTCTAAAATCACATTCTAAATTAGATTTCGTGGTGGTCCCTGTTCGGGAAGTACCGCCACGAATGGGACTCCATTCAACTCCTGAACAGGGACCACCATGAAACCTCATTTAGAGTGTGGTTTTAGAACGGGGAGCAGGCAGTTCTACAAAACACAAAGAATGAAACACAGGGTCAAGCTAGGGGAAACACACAAAAGGGATGTCAGTACAGTAACACACATTGCAGGGTAATCGGGGCAATTCACGGTTTAGTGGGGGTTCCACTACAATAACAATTTAAAAAAATATTTCATTAGACCGCTGCCGGTCCGGGAATTGCCTGTCTGATATTATGTGTGTTTCCCCATCTTTTTGTATCTTCGATGAAGAGCTTCCACAAAGGGAATTTATTTGCCTCCCAAATGGGGACCACCCCGATACCCCATTTAGAATGTTAACTTAGAAACTTCACACATCGCAACATGGTGTCAAACTGCAAACCGCAAGGAAAACGATTAATGAGCACTCCTCTGGCTGGCCGCCATTCATGCAGATGAACGCCAGCCTGGGGGAGCGTTTGTGGATTGTTTCCCCACTCATTCGTATCCCGAACGAGGGCCTCCTCAGTGCCCCATTAGAGCGTTCACACCAATTAATCAGAACGTTCGCACTTGTAACATAAGTGTGAAACCACAAGGGAAGTAATTAACGAATGCTCCCCTGGGTGGCCGCCATTTCATACAGACGAATGCCGTCCGGGGGAGCATTTGCGTCCCGAAAGGAGGCACTTGCAGGGTTTCCACACAGAGACCTCGCGAGCAGAGTCTGGTCGAGGAAGGTACCGCTGCGAGGGGCCCTAAGATTGATGTGGACACTTCTGGGGCACTGGCGAGAGAGCTGATTTCCCACTCTCAATCCCTCCAACACTCCATGTTTCCTATTCTCCCAGTACTCCATGTGTCTCAATCCCCCAGCTCCCCATGTGTCTCAATCCTCCCTAGCCCCCCATGTGTCTCAATTCCCCACAGCCCCCCATGTGTCTCAATTTCCCACAGCCCCTGTGTGTCAATCCTCCCCAGGCCCCATGTTTCTCAATTCCTTAAGCCCATCATGCAGGAACAAGTAATAAATCCAAGAGAATATCCAGCACAATCAGCAATAAAATCCAATAGTATCCCATCACCTTTCCCAATCACTGGACGACACACAGTATCAGGAGTAGAACTAAAGTTTAATGCCAACATTCCTGCTTTTATGAGATTCTCCCATGCAAGGGAGGGATTCACCACAATTAGTACAGTAACCAATCCCATAGATGTTACCTCCCACACATCTCCTCCCCTTAGATTAACAGTTAACACAATTATACAATACATACTTTTCCGCACTTTTTAGATGTACCCCAAATATGTGTGGTATACCTTTAAATATGGTACCCCCTGGTAGCCCTGATCTGGGTGAGGAACATATCCAAAAATCACCCAGATCAGACCAGGGGTTCGTGAGTTATGGGAAGGTAAAGTTTTGACTGACCGCATGAGTAAGGTAGCTGAAAATAGTTCCATGAGATCTGGCCCTGCAGTCGGTCTCAGTTCGTGCCTCAAAAGTCCCGAAAGGCTATACCATCCATAATGAAGTCGGTAACTGGATGAATCCCCTGGTTCATGGGATTCATCCTACCGAACGACGGCCGTTCGTGTGTTTCTTTCTGTGTTTTCTGAAGCCCTGGTCTTAGCGGTGTTCGGCTAGTCGAGTGTCTGTTTTGAGTTCCAGACACTCGACGACCAAACACCACTGTTCACGGGTTTAAGATGGCTGCCGCCACGTGTTCGGCTGCCGAAATGGCGGCCACCCAGGGAATGTAGCAGCATGTTCGTATGTGAAAGGGAATATGAGAAGCCATCAAGGAGGTAAATTACATGTATTCTTCACATCAGGGTGGTCCGGTTGTTCGGTACTTTGTTCGTATGGTGAATTTAGTGGTTCACCTGAAAGCTGGCATATCCGTATATCGAACAAAGTATGGCCATATATAGTTACATGCAATTCTGTGTACTCCAGGCACAGGAAAACCTCTGGAGTGCCAACAATAAAAGCAATAGATGGGACAGCCAAAGCAGCGAGTTTGGCAGACTTTGTGGTGCCCGCTGGGACAAAGAGACCAGTTCTTTTCCTGCGGACAGGCTATCTGTGCCTGGGAGACAAAGAGGCCATCCCTTTTTACCACGCTTGGTCTCCCAGGTACAGAGGCTCATGGGATGAAGATTCCCCCCTGTCCCCGGATGTGAGAAACCCTGTGTTTGAGTGGCAGACTTTTGGAGACAAAGGAACAAAGCCGTTTCCCGCGTTAGGTTCCCGGGGAGGGGGAGGATCCTGGGAGGGGACATTGTATGCTGTGTGCTACACCCCTTACATGGGGTTATGCTTAAAAGCCGTGTGTGGCAAAGTGGTTGTTGTACCTCCAGAACTGTGTGTCATCCAGTTACTGGGGGGAAATTGGTCTCTTTGTGTGATGAAGTGCCCATCTCCACTTGTGCCTGGAGAGGACTAATTGCCAGCCTCCTGCCTTATGACTATGGCCTTTTAAAAACATTACTTGGGCATATTGGATTGTAACACACTTTTTCTGCCCCTTTAATTCCATGAGAAAATGTGCCTCTTCCCCTCCCCTTTTTCCTGTCTATTGTTTCTCCAGCAGGGCGTTGTCCCAGGGACACTGCCAGACCAGTTTAAACTGGCTGCTTTGTCCTACTTGAATCTCTTATCAGCCCTTGCTAAACTTTAACCCCATGGCAATTTTATTCTGTTTGTGGGATCTGAGCGCTGTTCGGATATATTGAGTGCTCAGATCCAAGCTATCTGAGGATAGGTAGAATGTGGGGGTTCTGTTCAGTATAATAGGAATTATGTGTTTTTACTGTTGTTGTAAATGGAGTTATTCCCTGTACCTGGAGATAATTAAGTTACCACACCTACTTAAGCCAATTATCTCCAGGATAGAGGAGAAGATAGACCGGCTGCACAGCCTAAATCTGTGGAACTGTTTTGGGCAGAAAAGCCATGCTTGCCGTCGGTCAAATAGGACTTCCACCTATCTTTTGAACCACTGGACCAAATTGTATGATTTTTGAATATGTTTGTATACTGATTATGCTGGTTCCGAATATGTAACTTTCATGGAAATTGCATGTATGGTTTGGAAGTTATGGATATTGTATATTGACGGAACTGGACCCTAATCACTTTGTCTCTTGTTCCCGCCACTTTGTGTCCCCTCCCAGGGTCCTCGTCCTCCCAGGGGCCTGTGCGTGTGACACAAACTCCAGTTCCTTTGTCCCCAGTTCCTGCCACCCAAGAACAGGGTTTCCCACTTCCTGTGGCAGGAGGTCTTCTTTCCAGCACCCTCTCTACCTGGGATTCCCAGCGCGGAAAAGACTCACGCCTTCTGGGCTCCCGGCAAACTGACATTGTCCCCAACAATCTCAGGGACCCCCCGAACGACAACCGTGTCTCCTTTCGGGACACGAACGCTCCCTCTGGCCAGCGCTCGTCTGTACGAACGGTGGCCACCCAGGGAAGCACTCATTAATTACTTCCCTTGCGGTTTCACACTTATGTTGCAAGTTGCCAACCTTCTAATTGATTAGTGTGGACACTCCAAGGGCACTGGGTAGGTCCTCGTTTGGGAGACGAACGAGATGGGTAGCAATCGGCGAATGCACCCCCTGAATGACATTCATTTAACGAACGGGCCGCCACCCAGGGTCGGCATGCGCCAAGGCTTCCCTTGTGGTTTGTGGTTTTCACATCTCATTGACTTAGGTGTGAACATTCTAACGAGGTGTGAACATTCCAAACAAACATTCTAAATGGGGTATCAAGGTGGTCCCCATTCGGGAGGCGAACAGAACTGGTTCGTATGGGGACTCCTGAATGGGGAGTAGGTAAACCACAAGAATACAGAACAGGCAGCGTTCCCGCCAAATCAGGTATTCCGGCACTCCGGAGGCATACCGCCGGAAATTCAGGGAGACCAAGAAAGGGGAGAAGGACTCTCATGTGGAGTGGGCCTGCCGCATCACCAAAGCCACCAAGAACTGGATGAACTCCCAGCAGGCAAAATCTCCCGAAGAGATCCTCCAGCTGTTTGTGCTGGAGCACGTTTATAATGGACTTCCTAACGAAGTGCAAGAATGGGTGAGGAAAAATATAAATGTATGTGTTGTGCCTTAAATTCATGAAGTGCCAATTTAAAAAGAAAGCAATAATCAATTACCCTAAGATTTTTAAAGATATTGGTGTGCACCAAAACCCTATTCGGGATGAGTGAATTGAGTATTTGAGAAAGGGAAAGACACTGACACCATGTACTTGTAAATAATCAATACAAACTTTACTGACTAACAGAGCTATTGACTAACTAATTAATAAGTAATAATTGAATCTATAGAGCACATTCAGCTTAAAGGAACAGCTCAATTATCTCGATATCAGCTTAAATATACATCACTGTGACAGATCACCTGGCACCCCGACTGGGCATCTCTGCCAACAGATGATTCCCAGGTGATGCTGAGGATCATAAGCACCGCACTGGACACCATAAGCACCGTAGACCCCACAAACCGCCGCAGCTTGGTTGGGGTCTCGCCGTCCCTTCCTGTCCTGGACCAAACTCCTGGATCCAGAAACTCAGTGGGAAGATCTCTCCTCCAGAGAGTATAGCTTTGAAGCAGGTTCGCTACAAGCACGAGACAAGGCTACATGTTGAGGGTTAAGCAGAAACTGAATTTTAATGGTGCCACGCTGGCCTTTTATGACAATCCCCAAGCAAGGTGTACGTTTTGGGGGACAGGGACACAGACTTACAAACCAATGATAACACATTTACAATGTATGACACTCGCACATACAATGAAATAAGCTTTCCTGTGGCGAAACCAACCTCGCCACTGGGCATTGGAGAAGCCTGTTTGCCCGCCTCCTACCTGCTGACTATGGCCCCTGGGTTATTTGGCCCTTCAAGTACAATATTTGGGCATATTGGATTTGTATGGTGCTGCTGCTGGCCCTTTAAAAACCATCTGGGACAAACTGTGGAGTTACTGGGTGGCCACCATTTCATGTATCAGAGGCACATGGTGAGAACAATGGATGAAGCACATGGTGAGAACAATGGATGGCGGCCATTTTAACTCACAGACATTGTTGTGACTTTTCTACATGGTGCCATCTCGCCGGTATGTGGTACACAACGACATTGTGCAGTAGTTTTATACTATACAACAGGGGACACATTATACAGTAATTATTTTTTATATAATCTGTATATGTTCTGCAGAATCTGCATTAAACTGTATCTTCCAAACTACTGAATGGATCTGGGTGAATTTTGGATATGTGGTTCACCCAGATCCCCTGGTTCTGAGGATATACTTTATATGGGTTTATTGCATGTTTTGGGGTCCCTGTGATATGTTTCATAAAGCTGTATTCTTCTGCCTGTGATAATGAGATTACCCATTGTGTTCAGTAATCATATTACAGGCAGAGGGGAGGATGTTGTGTGGGAGTGTCTGTGTGTATTGTACAGATTGATTGGTTGTTTTGTCCCTCCCTGTGGGCGGTCCTGTATTCTCAACAACTGTAATAAAAACCAGGCTGGGAGTGCCAGCCTCAGTTCCTGCTTAACCCTCAAAGTAAAGTGCCGTCTCATTATTGGGGGAGGATTTATTGTATGCTGTTCCAGTTTGACTGCTAGGAGTGTAAACCTATTCGTATGTTTTTTCCTATTCAACTGTCTACAGCATTCATATGCTTGAGAGTACTCATATGCTTCTCTGATTCGGTGGTTGTGGTGTCTTCTGCAGTGCTTGGAGTCCTCAGGAAACGCTAGGAGCATCCTTTAACAGAGGTACCCAGTCGGGGTGCCAGGTGATCCGTTACACTTCCCCTTTAATTAGGAGATAATTAAGTCAACTACTATACTAAACTCAATTATCTCCAAACACAAAAACACACATTTCTAAAAAGCCCCAAAGTACCCCAAAACACATAGTATCCCCACAAGCCCTGATCTGGGTGACCAATATATCCAAAATTCACCCAGACCAGTTATCAGAAATGTTATGGAAGTCATATTTTTTACCGACCGCAGGCATGGTCCCATAGCCGAAAATAGTTCCATAGAATCGTGGCTAAGTGCCGCTGGAGGACCGACCGGGAACCACAAGGTTTTCATACCGAAAATAGTTCCAGGGCATTTGCGGCTAAGTCCCCCTGAAGTCTATTCGCGGTTTTGGTCCATGCGAACAAGATGGCCACCACCTCGTGGCTTCGGGAGTTCGGGAATTCGAAGTGCCGCTTCAAAAGTTCAAATTGTGGCCATACAAGTACAAAAAGGCATACACAGTGATTTAAACCAAGTTTTATCACAGGGGCCATAGTCACACGGTAAGAGGCTGGCAAATATGCCCCTCCAAGAACCTGTGCGAGGTCCAGTTCGTCACAATCACCATAAGAGAAGCTTGAGGCACTCAACTGAGAGAACTTCTGGCAGTCAGGCTTGAAGGGGACCCTCTCTTACCTGGAATCAGCAGAACCAGCAATACGAGTCCGTATTACAGGTGGGTAGTACTCCAAGCAAGTGCCAAGTTTTCTCATCTTTTATAAGTTTACCAATGGGATGGAAAGTCTGTACTATTCCATCAAATCTCCTCATTAGTGCAAACCAGCAAAGACCTTGCAAAAGCGTTGGATGGGACCTGCAGCTGGCCAGGCTGACCAGCCCCACCAACAATACCATGCCAGGTCTATGCGGTTAATTATCTTTTATCTAAAAAGATAGCTCTGTTCTCATAACTATCTCGTGAAGCTATGCATGAGTCATTCTGGTGCTGTGTTTTGTGGTTTTATTAACATTTTCAGTACTGTGTACCAGCGCCATCTTAACTATCTATGATAGTTTAATTTGCTCAATAATCAATCAATCAAAATCAATCAATCATTCTTAATTAATATGAAATATTATTATCCCAGTATGTTGGCACTCGAACCTGCAAAAGGGTGATGGTATCAGGATTACCACCTATATTAACCCCTATGTGAAAATATACAAAAGAAGAGAATGATACCACACTAGATGGTGGTTTTAACACGTTTGTGTTCCTGACCCTATAGGGATCCTTGAATTTATTTATTTATTTTCAATTGGGATTATATTTACAAGTCTTTCTTAAAGGACCACTCTAGGCACCCAGATCACTTCAGCTTAATGAAGTGGTCTGGGTGCCAGGTCCCTCTAGGATTAACACTTTTTTTTATAAACATAGCAGTTTCAGAGAAACTGCTATGTTTATACTGAGGGTTAATCCAGCCTCCAAAACCTCTAGTGGCTGTCTCATTGACAGCCGCTAGAGGCGCTTGCGTGCTTCTCACTGTGAAAATCATTGGAAAATCATTGGAAATGCTTTCCTATGCGACCGGCTGAATGCGCATGCGCATTCAGCCGATGACGTCGCAAGGAAGAAGGAGAGGAGGAGGAAAGCTCCCCGCCCGGCGCTGGAGAAAGAGGTAAGTTTAACCCCTTCCTCCCCCCAGAGCCCGGTGGGAGTGGGTCCCTGAGGGTGGGGGCACCCTCAGGGCACTCTAGTGCCAGGAAAACAAGTATGTTTTCCTGGCACTAGAGTGGTCCTTTAACAATCCCTACAGGGCCTCACATGGTACTCAGTGGTGTATCCTGGTTTTGTGCTGCCCTAGGCCAGACAAAACTCACACACACACTAACAGACATACACACTCACTCACATTAACACATTTTTTTTATTTACCCCTCCCCCCAGCCTCCTTACCTTTGGGAGCCAGAATGTGACGTCATATTCCGGCTCCCAGCCTCACTCTGTGGCGCGCGAGGGACTTGAGCAGACCGCTCAGAGGAAGTGCTCCCTCACCAGCTGCCCACTCAGCGCCGCCTGCCCAGCAGCTCAGCATGTCAGTTAGCCGCAAGGCTAACAAGACATTTGCCCTGGGCATTTGGGGGCGGCTTTTTTTGCCGTCCACTGGAAAATGCAGCCCAAGGCAAATGCCTTGTTTGCCTCACGGCTAAAACGTCCCTGATGGTACTGTCATTCGATTCGACCGGCACCAGCCTCACATTAAAGCATGTTACTCTATGTTATTCTAACTAATTATTCTAACATTTGCTGTTGCTTTCAACCCTATTGTGCTATACCAATTATGTATGCATAAGTGTTAATCATACTCCAAAGCATTCCACAAGTACGCCTTATGATCGTATGTATTATATATCAAATAATAAAATAAAAACATTATGTTCACTTTTAACAAACTAGACGTTTTAAACGTATGTCTTATAAATTCTGTTTCCTCCTACATTTAGCGTACGGCCATCACAGCCTAAAATCAACTTAGCACTATTGCATTATAGTGGTCTAAACCTCATTCCTGCCACTGGATCCCCTATGAGCTTGTTGAAGGGAATGGACTTTATGCCACACACCACCTGCTACTGCTACATTCAAAATACATTCAACTAGATTTGATGAGATTCTAGAAATCCTATTTTTTCACATTTTTTTCTTTGAGTACTCAGAAGAACTCATATATAGAGACTCTTTAATTTGCCAATTTTTCCACGTCTTCTTCTTCTTTTTTTTTTTTATTTCTACTATCAGTCTTTCAGGACTATCATTTGAAAAAGAGTATATACTTTTTTCCTGTAGTATTTAATTGTTTTTTTGTCTTTTCTAGAGACTGTGCTACCATTTTAGGCAAGGCTAACTATATTCTTCAGAAATAGTACGGAGTATGGTAGGATGTATCACAAGCATATTCCACGTAACTTTGGTCCATAATGTGCCCAGGATCCAGGTTTTTATAAACTCTTGTTTTGATGATTTTTTTTCTGTTTTGTGTACCGTATATCATTTTTCATGATCAAGTCTTTCGGATGGACTATTGTTGTTTTTTGATGTCTATATATATATGAAGTACAGAATATGAAATCAATTTGTACAGTAAATAGTGTACATAATATGAATTCAGGTCTTTCCAACCAATGAAATATTTGGGTATATAGATGAATTTTCATGTGAAATGATGCACTAATGGATTACCTTTAATATATATTTTTTTGTTTATACTATCCATTAAACACCTTTTTGTTTGTTTGAGCAACAATTTGGAGTGCGGTATCATTCTCTTCTCAAGAATGGGTGAGGGACCAGCAACCCAAGACTTTAACCGAGGCAGCCCAGCAGGCTGACGAGTATGCCGATACCCGTCAGTCCCAACACCCCACTACTTCTCTCAGTCACGGACCACCCCACGCCCGGCAGCCCCGACCTACACGAAACCCCCCGCCACATGGGGCCACACCTGAGGGGACCACCGCAGGCAGGCTCGGGGTGCCATTACTGCCACCAACATGGCCACTTCAAGACAGAGTACCCCAAGCTCATAAGCCAACAACAGTTTGCACGCCCAGTTGCAGCCCAACGACAACAAGGTCCACAACAGGCAGTCAGTGCGGCTGAACGGGTGCACTGTTCAGGGGCTATGAGACTCCGGGGCCACCCTGACTCTGGTACAAAGCCAGCTCATCGCAGAGGCCGAGAAGAACGAGTAGCCGGGGAAAACGTCTACTATCTGGGGAAACGTCCACCTCGACTGGGGCAACGGAGACAAGAAGGTGGAGGTTGGGCTCATGGATGGACTACCCATAGAAGTATTACTGGGAAACAACCTGGGCCACCTCACCTCCACTTAGGTGCAACCCCAGACCCCGTAGGAGACCTGCCCCGTGATGAACAGGCAGCAGGCTCGCACCACCCGGCACGGCTCACACACTGAGGCTCAGGTAGGCACACGTACCCCTTCCAGTACCCCAAAACCCCACAGCTGCCCCGGTAGGCAGGCCCCCCAAGCTAGTCCCCAGAAACCAACTCCCCATAGTCGCCCCTGCAGGAAGACTCCCCATGCTAGTTCCCCGACCCCGGGGCCCAGTGGTCCCCTCCTTGCCCCGGTCCTTGCCCTCGGATATCCCTGCTAAGTTTGGGAGGGAGGTAGCTGCTGACCATACCCTCCAAGGATATAGAGATAGGACCGCCACTGGCCAGGTGGGGAAGGACAGGGAAAGGTTTATCTGGGAGGGTGGGCTTACTATACCGCATTGCAGAGAAAGGAAAGTCAGGGACAGCTCCTACAACCACCAAGCAGTTGGTGGCCCCCTGAAATCTCAGCATGAGATTAGCTCATGATACTCCCCTGGCAGGGCATTTGGGAAGGGGCCGTACTGAGCATCGGCTTACCGAAAGCTTTTTCTGGCTGGGCATCTTGACGGATCTGAGGCAGTACTGTCAGACCTGTGATATCTGCCAGCGAGTGGGGAAGCAGGGCGATCAGCACAAGGCCAAGCTCCAGCAACTCCCCATCATCGAAGACCCTTTCAGCAGAGTAGCTGTCGATATCATAGGTCCCCTGGCTAAGCCTAGACCCTCTGGGAAGAAGTTCATTCTGACCAATGTGAATACGTCCTGAACAACATTCAGACTGAGACTGTGGCCGAAGACCTGATGCGACTGTTCTCCTAGATGGGTTTTTCCCGGGAGATTGTCTCGAACCGGGGCACCCAGTTTACTGCTGAGATGACCAACCAGCTGTGGAAGTTTTGCGTCATTAAACCGACCCTAAGCTCCCCATATTAACCTCAAACTAATGGTCTGTGCGAAAGCTTCAATGGCATGTTGAAGCAAATGCTCCACACCTTTGCAGAGACTCACAACGACTGGGAGAGATTCCTGCCACATCTCCTGTACGCCTATCGGGAGGTGCCCCAGAAATTCACCGGATTCTCCATGTTTGAACTAATGTTTGGGCAGAGAGTTAGAGGGCCCCTAGACCTTGTCCGGGAAAACTGGAATGGCGTTGGGGAACAGGAAGGGACCACCATAGTCCCATATGTGCTGGAGTTTAGGGTCCAGCTGGAGGAACTCACTCACCTCTGTGCCCAAATAAAGAGTGTGGGGGGGGGGGCGGGATGGGTCTTTTAATGCTTCATATCGGGAGTAACCAGCTGGGTTCCCCAGGTCCCACTACAGGGTCTTTATATTCTAAATGTTTCCTGTTCAGCTGAAGAAAGGGAATTAGTGGAGGTAACCGGTTGGGTTACCCGTGGTCCACTACACTCTATCCCTTCTCTGCCTCAATCCCTCTGGCGGTCATAACAAAACCGAATTGACTGTTGTGCTCATGGAAGACAACCACACACGCAGTGAGGCAACTACTCTCCAGCCAGGGGCCGGAGAAGAAAATGAAGTTCGCAAGGAGGTGGACTGGCGCCTGACATATTACAGATAGCCACCCTCAGAGGAGACCGTCAATAGGATTTTTTTCTGAGGTAAGAGCCTATGTTCTTGCCAAGACAAATGGGGCGACCCCCCACAAACCCAGATGGAGGAAAGATGGATAGAAGGCAGAGAGGGCGCCGGGAAGCACAACCCCCCTGACCTGCAAACTACCGTACAATGCCTTCAAAGAATTCAAGGAATCAAAAGAAGGCATTGATGACTTCCTACAGGATTTTGAGCGCCAGTGCCTTCTACAAGCAGTCGACCCCACCAACTGGGTCACCATCCTGGCCAGCAAATCAGTGGGGAAGGTGGCAGAAGCCTACCGTGCTGTACAGGAGGACCAGATATGAGACTATCCCCTTATCAAACAGATCCTCTTGGCCAGGTACGCTGTCACCCCCAAGATATACCACCGAAAGTTCAGAGAGACCAGGAAAGGGGAGAAGGACTCCCGGAGTGGTCATGCCGCATCACAAGAGCCACCCAGAACTGTCTGAGCTCCCAGCAAGCCAAATCTCCTGAAGAGATCACCCAGCTCTTCATTCTGGAACATTTTTAAAATGGGCTCCCCAACGAAGTAAGAGAATGGGTGAGAGACAGACAGCCCAAGACCCTCACCGAGGGAGCTCAGCAGGCCGATTAATATTTTGACATCCGGCGGCCTCTGTTTTCCAACGACCACCCATCCAACATCTGCTCCAGCCCAACTCCATTGCCGCAGCACCCCTTAGTGGACTCCCAGTCCAAACACCCTCACAGCGAGTCTACCTTGGGGCGGAACGGCGCTGCTTCCAATGCAACCAGCCTGTCCACATCAAAATGAACTGTCTTCAAAACAGCAAACCACAGTTGGTCACCCCCGTAGTCCCTGCCAACACACGAGCAGCAGCTCTCTGCTACCACGACAACCCCACAGAGTTCCGGATCCGCGACGAAGGAACCTGGACCGATCCCCGTGCAGACCTAACATGAAAACCGGGACCACCACATACAGGCAGAGTGGCTGTGGTGGAATGGGATGTGTTGTATGGGATGGAGACCACCTGCGGGGATCTGTGAATAAAAAGCTGTGTGCCCAAATAAAGAGTTGTAACATGGTACCCCAGGAACCATGTGTCGTCCATTTACTGGGGGTGGAAATGGGTCTCTTAATGCATTCATATCAGGGGTAACCAGCCAGGTTCCCCAGGTCCCGCAACAAGGTCTATTTATATTCTAAATGTTTCCTGTTCAGCTGAAGGAAGGGAATTAGCAGGGGTAACCGGTTGGGTTACCCCTGGTCCGCTACACTCCCTTCCTCCCTCCCTCCCTCCCTCCTTCTCTCCCTCAATCCCCACCTACTCAATTCTTCTGTCCATCAATTCCCCCTTACTCTATCCTTCCCTCTCTCAATCCCCCTTACTCCATCCTTCCCTCTCTCAATCCCCCTTACTCTATCCTTCCCTCTCTCAATCCCCCTTACTCTATCCTTCTCTCTCTCAATCCCCCTTACTCTATCCTTCTCTCTCTCAATCCCCCCTTACTCTATCCTTCCCTCTCTCAATCCCCCTTACTCCATCCATCCCTATCTCAATCCCCCCTTACTCTATCCTTCCCTCTCTCAATCTCCCTTACTCTATCCTTCCCTCTCTCAATCCTCCCTTACTTTATCCTTCCCTCCCTCTCTCAATCCCCCCTTACTCCATC